>NW_017675936.1:47618-49876 GCF_001879085.1 Nicotiana attenuata | reverse complement strand
TATGAAAAATATTGTGTTGCAACCATGGTTCTTCCTTGCTAGAATCTGAATGAAGAACTTGTTGGATCATAAGGTATTCTCCCTCATCTCCATATTCAGCTACTTCTTCCAAGTTTTCATCATGTGGCTCTTCATGATAATCTTCTTCATCAGTCGCTCCTTCAAGGATGGTAAATGCCTTTTTGTTTGGACAATCAGCTTGTATATGCCCAACTCCTCCACATTTATGGCATCTTTTTTTTAAAAATTGTTTCTGAAGTCATGGGCTTCCCTTCAACTTTCTGGACACTTGGTTTTGTTGTAGATGATTGTGGCTTTGTAGAGCTCAAACTAGCACTCCATGGTTGAACGTGTTAGGCTTTTTTATGGTAGTTGATGAAAACGTGGCTTTGGCTTCCTTCTGTTGTGTCTCTACGACCTTGGCTAGTTTGACAACATCTCCAAAGGTCCAATGGGGCTGCAATCGTATCACATTCGCAATAGGCTTATTTAATCCAGCCAAATATCGAGCAATTAGGCGGGCTGGTTTTTCTTTAATGTCACTCTTGAGCCTAAGATATTCAAATTTTCTTGTGTACTCATCCACGGATAAAGCTCCTTGTCTAAAAGAATGAAACTTCAAGTAAGAATCATCTTCATATTTCTCTTGCAAGAACTGTTTGCGCAATTCTCGTTTCATTCTCTCCCAAGTGCGAATTTGTGTTTTTCCTTCTAGTTCTCGCTCTTTTTTGAGGTTTTCCCACCATAGCGATGCATAACCTCTAAGTTTTATAGCAACAAGCTTGACCTTCTTCTCGTCAGAATATTCTTTATGATCAAAAACACGCTCAATAGTGATAAGCCAATCAATAAATTCATCGCCTTGAGATTTGCCATCATACTCTGGAATTTCAAGCTTAATATCATCACGTTGATACCTCTCTCGATTATTATTGTGTGGCCTTCTCTGAAATCTCCTTCTATCATGTTGATACTGAACTTCATCAGGGTCATACTCTTCACTACCTTGATTATCAGAATATTCCAAATATGAGTTTTTATCATAGTGAGCATACTGCCTTGGTATTTTCATGCCTTGGTCAGCTATAACTTCTTCCGCTTGCTCAATATGTCCTGCTCTCCGCGGTTGAATTGGTGGATCTCGAAGGGGAAGACGTCGCGGTAGCACGGGTATGTTGTGTCTTGGTGGCGGTGGAGGTTGTAGGCGTTGTGGAAGATTTGGTAGCTGATCTTGAATCGCTAAGCCTTCAACCAATCTAGTCAGATTCTGCATTGATTTCCTTAAGTCATCTAGTTGCACTTTAAGCCATCTAGTTGCACGTTAATTTCTTCGTTGTCTCGTTCAAGGGCTGTAGTTCTTAATCTTTCTATCTCAAGTTGTTCATCAAGTGAAGAAGATCCCGAGCTTGTTATTTTCTTGTCTAGAGACATGATGAACAAGATAACAATTTAAAAATTCGGACCTGGAACTTGAGCTCTGATACCAAATTGATGTACTTTCTAGGTTTTGCACCTCTCAAATACAAAGAAGGGAGAAAAACAAAAGCACCCCGCTAAAGTTTTTCACAAAACTAGCGAAAGCGTTCTTCAAACTCACGTTAGAAGAATGTAAGATGAAAAGAAACCTCACCCACACGTTCTTCAATCCCGCAAGATTGCAAGAAGCGTTAATAAAGGAAGAACAATGAAATAAAAAGTAAATCACGTTTTTGAAGCAATAGTTTAGAAAAACTAATCACCGATGTTTATTCTCAGCATATTAAGCCCTTTAAATAGGCCTTACTATGAGTAAAATTGGTAAGGTTAAGGAAAATTAATCCTAATTAAACTAGAATAAGAATAAGACTAAGAAAACCTATCCTGACGATGACTTTCAGGTTTTGCGCATACTGAATGAACAAAGTGGAGAAGAGCGGGTTTTGCAATTGAGGGATGAGTGGTAATGAGTTGAATCTCTGTTATTTCATCTATTATCAATCTGCTAAATATACTTAAAAACACAGATTCACAATCAAGCTATTTCGTTAAAGAGGACTAATACTCTTGAATAGTTTCCTCTATTTCTGTTATAGTAGAATGTAGACAACATGGGGGATGGGCTTTCCTGTTCACAATGACTTGTTACTGAATGAACAAAGTGGAGAAGTGGAGAATGAACGATGACTTTAGACAACATGACGATGACTTTCAGGTTTTGCGCATACTGAATGAACAAAGTGGAGAAGAGCGGGTTTTGCAATTGAGGGATGAGTGGTAAT
>NW_017675936.1:25298-40852 GCF_001879085.1 Nicotiana attenuata | reverse complement strand
AGGTTTTACGGATGAAAATTTCTGCTTTCTATGGCCATAGGCACATTTTATTATCATAGTTTAAATTTTCACTGCTTTGCATGTACTATAAACTATGCCATTGAAAGCGACTGACGCTTTTTGCCAGGCTGGTCTGATCAGAGAGTCTCCTACACAAGAATTCTTGGAGGATTCTGCAAGGATAGTGCTCCAGAAAAGTCTTGAGAGCCTATATGCATGTGGAGGTGAGGAACATAAGTTTCTCCCAATTGCTACTTTGTGAAGTCGTAATTATTACGTTGGCCATCTGGAAAATGCTTTCTTAGAAGTCCTGGGAAGATGATTCTCAACGACAAGTCTACAACAAAGCACTTAAGCTGTCCATTCCTTTCAATGCTGAAACTTCTCAAACTTGTGGTAATTGCAGTTGATGAAAATGATACTCACAAGACATTGATTGAGGCAATTCCAAAATTGCTGAATTGGATACGTTCCTTCCAATATTCAGAGGTAAATGGCTACATATTTTATTAAGACTGAATTGTTGTTAAACACTATCTTGAGGCCATTAGTAACTAAGCTGGAAAGGTGGGATTGTGATTTTGAAACTTTTGAATGGTGTGAACTCCTTGTTAGACTTGGATTACATCAGGCTACTTTGTTCAACAAAGCATGCAGCCCTATCAAGAACATGTCTTTTTTTTTTTCTTTCAGAAAGGTGATGGTTTATGGATTGTTTACAATTTTTGTGCTAACACTTGTAAAACCCAAATGAAACAATTGAAAAATAAAAAGGATATGGTACCTAAAGAAAGCATAGTTAGAGCCATCTCCAAAGTACTATGTTCCAAATTCTTTGTACATAGGCTAGTCCTCCTCTTAGTCACGTCAACCAAAATGTGTGATAGATGGATACATGTGTGGTTGTATGGGTGCGGATCTAGAAGTATGATATGTCATCACCTAAATCTTAGGATTGGGGAACTAGAAAATGTGGTCAGTACGGGTGCTGAGATACCACTAATAAATGTATAGTATAACATATATATTTATATGACTAATTCATTTGAAAGATCATCCGACAAAAACAAATACAAATAAATTGCTTTAAATATCTAAGCTTTTATTCCATAAGTATATCACATGCAATTACAATTTTTCAGAATACTTTATCTGAATACTTATGTAAAACCCAAAATTTGAAACCAAAAACACAGCCAACCTATGCTTCTCAGCCATACCATAGTTGTAGCCAATGCAGCCTAGGTGAATTAACCAAGTGCGGTGGTATCTCACACCCATGCCCTTATCAATTTGGATTGACTTTGGTGCAGTGTTTTTTTTTTTTGAAGGATACGTAACATAGGCAACACTTGTCCTTTTGCCATTTCCATTATTTTCTACTTCGTTGGTGGCTAGTTCTTTGTGTTTGATTCTCAGTACATCCTGATTATGATTTGTGCCCATTCTCACATTTGTTTCCCACATTGTTATAATTTCTCTCTTTGTTTACCTAACATATTTATGAGCTTAACTTATGTTAGGTTTCAGAAGGCCCAAGTATTGATTTTGGAAGTGAAGATGGAGTTAAGAAGATTAAAGTATCTGAAGTAAGGAACCTCCTTCTATCTTTCTTGGTAATGCAGGCTTGAGTTAATACTTAATACTTGCAATCAATATCTTTTAAGGCTATCCATCTTGAATAATTTAATAATCTTGAGATACGAACTTTGTTAGTTCTCAAAATCATATGTTGCAAATATTTCTGATATACAAAGCATTAACCACATCAGGATGATCGTTAGGAACCGTGTTAAATGAGCATTAACACATTTATCTCTAACATTAGTTTCCTTTTATATTTATGATTTGTGATGAAAAAATAAGAAGTAATCGACAAGCTTTCCGCACAGCAACCTCAAATTGAAATTTAATTCACACTCTATCTACTATACTGTAGTGTCGCAACTGGAGTATGAAAGTACATGTAAATTGTCCTCCTAAAGTATAACGTTAAGATTTTTTTAAAAGAAAAGGTTCATTATTAATTGATGAGTTATGGGACATCAGATATAAATTGTGTTATAAAGTTTATGGTAGGAGATTGATAGAGGATGTCTAGTAATGAGCAACCAATGGAACATGTTATTCTGACATTTAACTAATATTACACTCCCCAAGTGGTTTACAGGATTTGTGCTTCAGTTCAGTTAGCTATATGCACTTTGACTGCTTTCTTTAACCAAGATTATGCCTGATTTATTAGTTTTGAGTCTTTTGACTGGATATTGAACAGTTTTTTATTTGTCTTAAAGGAGAATAACCTGCAACATGATGCAAAACTACTGATGCTTTCTAGCATTATCTACATGACAAACCCTTCTTTGCTGGAAAACAAAGGAGAAACATTACTTACATGTCAAGAACATATGTTCACCTATAATTGTTTTGAAAATGCATATAACATGGTTCACCCTGTCCAGTCTGTCTATCCTCCCTGTGTTTATATTCTTTTCATTTTGGATGTCCTTAAATATAGGTACTTGATATTGAAGAAATGGCATGGGCCCCAAAATATGGGTTGAAAGGCATGATTGATGCATCCTTGCGAGTAAATGTAAAATTCAACACCAGTAAATATAATGAGATGATTATGCCTCTCGAATTTAAAACTGGGAAGGCAACAAATGGACAGGCAAGTTTTGTTTGAGAATTTGCAAAATAGTATCACTTAGTTGTGAAGTGATGATAATTTTCCACTTTATACGTTCTTGCTAGGCACCTAACCTCTAGGTTATCATTGGCATTACATTCTGCAGACATCTATGGAACATAATGCTCAAGTGATGCTGTATACCCTTCTTATGTCAGAAAGGTGCACCGAACCCTGCCTATTTGCATAAGTATTCACCTACTGTTGGCATATGCTGTACTGCCATATAGATTTTCTTTTAGTTCTTCTTCATAGATTCATCTCATTGCCATCTATTTTTCTCTTAATTAGATACTCGCAGCATATTGGACATGGTCTCCTGTATTATCTGCATACAGATCAGACGCAGGTAAAATCAAGCATTTGATTTTGATAAGTAGGTGAAAACTAGCATCTGTAAGAATTTTAAAGATTGCTTTTCTTTCTTTTTTCTTTGCAACCTTCTAAATTACACTTCATTTTTCAAGGGAATAACTGTTCGAAGATCTGACTTGGTTGGCCTAATAATGCGCCGTAATGAACTTGCAAATGATCTTCTCAAGACCACTATAACTCAACAACTGCCACCAATGTTACAGGTAAGGTATCTCCGTCTCATCCTGTTATACTTGGGTTAAATACAGATAGTGTTTGCTAGAACTTAATATTTTGCATTAATACTATCTAGTCATTGAATATGTGGCTGATCAGGTTCCACATAATGGCATGTTGTCCACTAAGCATTCAGGGTTATCCCGCATTTCCTTGTGTCCTTTTATTATATTCTGTTCTTTCACAGTCCTGTAAGTTTATAGAAATTGTTAAGGTTAAAAGGCTCTTAATTGTATTCTGTAACCTATTCTCTCTGGTACCACGTAAAAATCTCTACTGAAATATATTCCCCCCCCCCCCGGTTTGGTCGTCTTCATAGAGGTGAATGTTTTGCCCGTTAAGTGTAGTTCATTCCGAGAACACCTTCATAATTAGTATTGAATACTAGTTCTTCCTGTAGAGACCTAAGCATGGTTGTCATCTTCCACCACTATCCCAGGCCACAATCATTTATTGCCTTAATTATGAGTAAACACCATAAAAGTAATCAGAAAACTTAAATTAGCTTATTACCTGACCAAGAGGAACTCATTTAACAAAATCTTCTAGATATTATTAACTTATTATTCTGGTGACTTCTTTCTTTTGATGCAGAGTCCAAATATGTGCAGAGCCTGTCGACACCTCAATGTCTGTACCATTTATCATAAGGTAATTTGAGAAGTTCTCAGGGTCTTCATAGTGACAAGCATCCATTGTACTCTTTTACGTATATATATTTTCAAAATAATTGGTTAAAGGGGCTTCCCTGTTTACTCTGTTTTCAATCCTAAAACATTTTAGCATCTTTACCTCTGCATGCTAAGAAAATGTTCTCCTTTCAAAATGATCGAAATACTGAGAAACTTATGATAAACCATCTATAGAAGAAAGGAAGGGAGTTTAGTTGTTGAAGTCAGTAACTAAATCCTTTGGTTGGCGAATGTGCATGTGATAAATATACAGAGGTATCTTCATCAAAATAAATATACAGAGGTAATATGCTTACACGCACTGTAGTTCCTTCTCCTAGAAAAACCTGTTCATGTGGTTAAAGTAACATAGGTGCTTGCTGATAGAAGAAGGGGCACTTAACAATCAAGAGAAAGTTATTGCCTCAAATGCCATGTTTAGAATACTAGTATTAGGCCTGATTCCTGAAATATATCAAAAGACTGTAAACTTTAACATTTATGCTACAACTAGTACTTATTTGGAACCTGAATTGAGGAAAAAGATTGCATTTATAACATCTATGTTAGAATTCTAATTATGTCAGGTCTTAGTTTTCTTGACAAAGGTGCCAAAACTGGGTGCGCGCCTAAGAAGCTAGACATGTAATCAAGGCAATCTAATGGCTTTTCTGAATACGAATCAATTTGCCTAATGATGAGGAGTCAGCATTTTGCAGTGTGCAATGTGGAAAGGACTAAAGGAACATATTTGGAATGAGCAGCAATTGCTTCCTTTTTTGTTACTAAATGGGTAGAATAATGGGGATGATAAATCAACATTCATGTTTTCCATATGAGCCTAATCAATGTTGACATGAAAATCAGCCATCTTTTCTTGGTGTATGCCTGAATACTTATTCTCATCTTAATTGTGCTTATATATCATATTATGGGTAACATCAATATTCAATATTATTGGGACTTTGTTGAAATTAAAAGCTTATACTACTGGATCCTGAAAATTTTCATAGGCATACGTTGGCACCACAGAAGGTAGTGGTTTGGGTGGTGTGTTTGATTCACTTGTTAGCCATCTGACAAATGTACATACTAATTTTCTTCAAAAATGGGATCAGTTGATTGACTTGGAGGCTAAAGAAGTTGAGGTACAATACATTGTCGACTGTAAATTAAGAAATCACTTCATGGCAATTGAATATCTCTTTGCTTGTTAATTTTTTTTTCCAGGTTGTAAAGAAAGAAATTTGGAGTTCACAAAGTTCAAAGAATGACCTTTACGCTCCTTATCTTCTCTTGTCCTTGAACGAACCACACCAACAAACTTTTGCAAAGGAAATCAATTTACTTATCACTTTGTACATCGAGATTGGACTTCCTTGGGCACTCACCAACAGGATGGAGATGCTCTTAATAGTTATAATTTTCCTATGAAAAAGTTTGAATCCTCACTTAGGAATGGGGATTATGTGGTATTCTTCTTTCTCATATTCTTTTTGTTTTATGCACTCCTGAATGTTCTATTTTCACAGCAATCAGCTGAAGCAAGAATTACTTGTCCATAGGTGTAACATGATCTGCTTGCCTCCAAGAGAACAGTAGTGAGACAGAGCAGTTATATGCATCTATAGCAAACTGCATGATCCTGTCCCTGTGAAATATAGTAATCGGATGGCTTGAACTAATGGTTCAGTTAGTTATTTTGGTGAAGTAATGAAGCTTCTTAGAATTCGATGAATCAACTATGCCTTGATCCTGAATTAGTTGTGGTCAGCTACAGGAATCCTCTTATTCATTCCACTCTATCTAAGAACACATGCCTTGGTGGCTCTGGGATCATCCCACAAATTTAGTAATTCTCTACTAGCGTCAAACCCTCGGGCTTTACTTGGGTTTGGGACCGCTAGGCTTCGTGAAGCTCATAGAGGACAGGGAGTTCTCACTATTCAATAACAAAAAGCAGAATAATAGTCAATATTTTCTTAAAAAATGGCGTAATTTCTGATTTATCTTGGGCCATGGCTTATGTTTGTATAAGTTGCCTGCAAATAGAGTAATTTCTAGTTTTGTTGAGCCTCTCAATAGCTGAATTGTTTGTTTCGTTCCTGCACTTTCAGCTCAGAGTAGTGTATGAGTTGTGATCATTTGAATTGAAAGTGCTGTCTTATAAGCGCTGTATGTTTGGTTCTATTCATGGTCATGAGCAATTGACGGTACGACAATATAAATTTTAAACTATTCAGATATTGAGCACTGAACCTGGTGGTATACTAATAGCTACTGGAGTTGTTGTAGATATGAGTTGCTCTCGCATCTCGGTGAGTATTAGATCTTTATTTGGTAATAATCCTTCAATGCAAGGAGTTATTACTTTATAGTGTTTGTCATTGCTGCAAAATGCCTAGAATGCACGGATATAACTTAGTTTCAGTTCCTTCTTTTCATTCTCCTTAGGTGGAGCAACCCGAACTTTTCAAATAATCTCATTTGTTCCAATGAAAAGTAGGAAACTTATATTTCTCGTCTGCCAATTATCTTTGTTAATGTTGTTAGATCTCACTTTGGTCCCTTTCAACAGCTGAAAAGCTTTTGCCTTTCTTTAATAGATAAGGTAGCTCCAAACTATATAAGTAGATGATATAAGAATGAAATAGTTTGATTTGTTGAGACAAAACAGAACAAGAGCCCTGACCATTAACAAAACTAAAGCTTCACATGGCTCTTCCTTTTTATCCCACTTTCAAAAGAAAAACTACTTCAGGACCTGGAAAGCATTTTCCAAAATGAAAAGTTAAAGAAGTCCATACACGGAAGTCTTCTAAACCAGTGTTCGTCTTAAGAAATAATTACAACTAAAGCATACTAGTGTTTAAGCTTACTGTATTTAGCTAGGGCTAAAGCATTCTTTTGTTAATATATCTATATCTATACAAGATTTTGCATTGTTTTCAAGTAGTAGAGGTCCATTGTCACTCATTCTGAAGTGAGCCAGGCTACATTCCCTTGTATGTCTTTGATTTTAAAAAAAAAATATTTGTGGATTTGTCTAATTCTTTATGATAATTCTGGCACTAATTAACAAGTTTGGAATATAAAATGCCCTGGGTACTCCTTTTGATTTTGGGTCCAATAATATGTAAAAGGAAAAAGCCTGCGCAGATTTTAACTTGTAATATTTGCTTTCATAATTTAGGTATCTCTTTCCAAACGCTTAAGGCTTCCAGGTAGCAGCCGGACTTCACAGGCACAAGATCTTCATCAGCAGTTGTGGCGAATTCATAAAGATGAGCTTATGGGTTCATTTGCAATTATGAGGTATTCAAATTTTTTCATGTGTTATTATCTCCACCTGAAGTACATATATTTGTCCAAGCGTAATTTGCTCCTGCTTTGATTTTGAAGATTCAACCTCATACAACTATTTCTGCAAAATGAGCAGAGTTCTCATCTGAGGAAGATGACAGTTGATCTGGAGGTGAATGCTCTACTTATGTATGAAATTTGATTTGCAGCTCCTCAGCCACAGCCCTCTTTAATGAATGAGAAGAAAATCTTACCTGTGAAATTCTGCAGGTGCCTAGGTTTGATAGTGGATGTCAATTTAGTCAAGACCCCGCCATCCCATACATTTGGTCGGAGAAAAACTTGAATGACGATCAGCGCCGAGCCATACTTAAGGTGAAGAGTTATTGAAACTCTCTATAATTGGGTTTATATCTGCACCTGCAAATCAGAAGCATTGTGAATTATCAGAATCTTAATTGGATAAACCAGATACAAAGCAAAACTTACAGCATTCGAGTTGTCAGAACTCTCAGCCATATCAAACTGTCAGAATTGTATTGTGAATTATCAGAACAGCATCATTTATAATTGTCATTACTGCAGATACTTACGGCAAAGGATTATGTGCTGATACTAGGAATGCCAGGGACAGGCAAAACATCCACTATGGTCTATGCTGTGAAGGCGCTGTTGATGAGAGGTTCATCCATTTTGCTTACCTCCTATACAAACTCAGCTGTTGATAATCTGCTTCTCAAACTGAAGGCTCAGGTCATCTCCATCCTTGATGCTTCTATTAGAAACTTATTGTTTTGATCTTTATTTAACTACTATGCTGTATCTCAAAAACTTAGAAGGTATAAGCTGTGGAACTGGTGTCAACATAGTATAAAATTCTTGCTTTAAATAGTCTTGGGAAAGCTAGATTTAGCAAACTGAAGAAATCTATATTCGGTGCAAGGTACGCATAGGAGTTGATGTGTAGCATTAGATGAAACTGGTTGATTTAAGAAGGGCCTACTATGGCAACTACATTCCCTAGCTGCTTCTACTGGTATTAGTATTACATCATTAATTTCCTCTTTATCCTTCGATCATTTAGAAGCTACATACATTTTTTATTTTACTACCTCCAAACTCCTGAAATAAATTCCAGCATAAAGCTGCTTGGTGGTGACTCCATCGAATAAAATCCTTTTTGAATCACCAAATTGTCACATTCATTGAAATCCCTTCCCCCACTTGTGAGAATTTGTTGCATACGTAATGTGGTTAGTGAATGGGCGTTAAGGAGGATCTCCACCTGCCATTTGAAGCTCTGCTGGAAGTATGTGCTCTCGCATGGAGTAACGGGTTGAAGGACCATCAAGGAATTGGATATCCCTTTAAAAAGGGTGGAAGACCTTTTTAGATGCGAAATTCTTCGTTTTTTTTATCACGTTCTTCCCATTGGTCAATGACCAACCAAGGTGCTCTATACTTCACTACTTGTAAGGCGTGACGTATGATTCATTGACTTTTAATTTAATAAAAGAAGACATTCAAAATGCGAATGTCTAGCTATTTAATGGATAAGGGAATAGATTATAGCTGTTCAGCTTAACTCAGTGCAATCTTGTAGAAAGAACAACTCAAACTTAGGCATTCAACTGTTAAATATAAACCCTAAACCTGTATTTTTAAAATATATAATTAATAACAACCTTTAAAGTTTAAACTGTTTTGTAACTTGAAGCATTTTCAAGGAAAACTAACAAATGCCTATCAGAAATTCTAAACAAGGGATATCTTGAGTCCAAATTGATAAACACAAGTCATTTACTTCGAAATTTGATTCCTCCATATTGTAGATCATGTATAACTTGGTCTCACCATGAAAAGTTTTAGATAGCGCTGTTAAGCTGTTGATGAATTAGTAGACAAGCTATTCGGATATATGTTAGTGGGGCTTAGGCGAAGGGGCAAACAAATCTAATCTATTAGCTTCATGGCAGAAAACCAAAATTCTATCCTTATAATCCTTGTCCTAACATACATTTAGATCAAATCCAGAGCCTGCTGATTTCTAAGGTAAAAAATAACGCAACTACCTCTTCGTGTATAAATGTATCAAGTTAAAGATCCTTCTTTTTATCCATTTAGATATTCAACTATATGCAGCCTCTCTGCAAGTAAAATGAAGCTGATTGACTGACATGTAAGCGTTATCGAGGAAAATCTCTCTTTTCTTCTTCCTCTAAGGGCATGATTTTCTGAAATGTCCTGCTAGGAATGATTTTTCGACATGCTTCACCTACATATTACGGAGTATCATTTATTTTTCCTAGTGCTTTCATTCTCTGGTATGCTTCTGCTGATTGGCACTGCCAACCACAAGACACAAGTAATGTAGTGCTTTTACATTTACATACAAATCCTACTGCATTACCACTTCAGTGGACATTGGGACTAACATATATACTGTTGCAGGGTATAGATTTTATTCGTATTGGAAGATATGAGGTTGTACACGAGGAAGTTCGAGAGAATTGCTTATCAAGTTGGTTTCTGGTAACTTTGTCAAAGAGTTTGCTTCATGATTGGCCCACAGAATACTAATTTACTGCTGGACTTTCTCTTACAGTGATGGACACTCATGGTCTTGAAGAGATAAAGCAAAGGATAGAGCAAAGCAAAGTTGTTGCTGTTACGTGTTTGGGGATAACTAGCCCATTGCTTTCAAACAAGAGATTTGATGTGTGTATCATGGATGAAGCCGGACAAACTACGTCGCCGGTAAGTTTCTATAGTTTATGTTGTAGTGAAGCATTTGAACATTTTGTTGAATAGAGGTCTTGAATGAGGTTAAACTTGTCAAAGTTGCTATTGCTGATTGCAATTGTTCTATATATCTCAATTAACAATGTTTGTATTTTTTTGATAAGGTAAAGTTTTATTAAAGAAGGTACCAAGATGGTAGAGTTACACCAGACCAAAAACTGCCATAATACTTATCAACTACAAACCAGCTATCTCCTCCAAGAAATCTTTGTATTATTCTAGATTTTCAATAACACTCCTTTTACACCAAAAAAAACAAATTCAAAAGACATCTATTTTTAATCCGGATACATGCTGTCTTATCCCTTCAAAGAACTCTGTTTCTCTCCAACCATGTTGTCCATAAGACACAGGGGGATTGTTCTCCACACTGCCTGCTGACTTCTTGCTACTTGTTGATGTTACCATGTCTCCAGCAGACTTAATACATTTTGTGGTATAACCCATTTGATACCATACAAACCAAGGAATAGCTCCCAACACTGTCTTGCCACTTTGCAATGAATGAGGAGATGATCAACTGTTTCTAATTCTCCTTCACACATATAGCATCTATTAATTAAAATAGTTCCTCTCTTCTGTAGATTATCCTGACTTAAACAAGCTTCCTTTGCTGCCACCCACCCAAAACATGCTACTTTAACAGGAGCTTTTGATTTCCTTATTGCTTTCCATGGCCAATCAGATTCATACCTCCCTTGTTGCTTCTGTAAAAGAGTATAACCTCTGCTAACTATGAATTTCCCATCATTACTTGCTGCCCAAATCATTGAATCTCTCCTATTGCCCTCCAAACTGACACTGTCCAGCAATTGCATTAACTGAGCGAATTAATCTACTTCCCAGTCATTAAGGCCCCTCCTGAAGATCAACTGCCAGCCATTACTTGAGTAAAAGCCTGCTACCTTCCCGTTCTTGTCAGAGAAGCAGCGATATAAAACTGGAAATTTTGATTTGAGACTTTCATTCCCCATCCATGCACCAGTCCAGAATTGGATATTTTTACCATTCCCCAGCTTCAACTTTACAAACTGACTACATTCCATAGATTACTGATAGTGCTCCAAAGTCTCCCTTTGGAAGAGGATTGGACTGCATGAGGAGTCCAAAAATCCTTCCTGCCATGTTTGACATCTATGAGTTGTTTCCATAACCTACTGCTTTCATCGTTATATCTCCAAAGCCACTTAAATAATAGGCTTTTGTTGTGCAGCCTTAAATTCCTTACCCCCAAAACAATCTCTTTTGATTTTCCGTTTCTGTGTTTTTAGAGCTAGTTATTTTTATGAACTACATTTGTCACCAGATGACAAGTCCTTACTTGAAAAACAAATGACAATATTAGATTTACAATCCAGGTATCATTGGGACCATTGACATTTGCATCAAAATTTGTTCTAGTTGGGGATCATTACCAATTACCACCACTCGTCCAGGTAATCTTGATTCTCTCTGCGTTGAGCTCCAATGCTTGTGTAACTTGTGATACCAAAACTTCGAACTGTTTCCATATTAGAGTGCAGAGGCTAGAGAAAATGGAATGGCAGTAAGCCTGTTCTGCAGACTCTCAGAAGCTCATCCCCAAGCAATTTGTGCTTTGCAAAGCCAGGTATCTTCAAATTTCAATAAGATGTTTCTTTCCACCTCTGAAGTTCGTTTGGGTTAATATAGTTGCCACTACTATGCTACAACTTGCAGTACCGCATGTGTGCAGCCATAATGGAATTATCAAATGCCTTGATATATGGTCACAGATTGCGATGTGGTTCTTCTCAAGTAGAAAAAGCCAAAATCAAGTACACAGCATTGCCATCTGGACCTACGTGGATAAAGTCAGTGATTACATTGCTTCTAAGTACAATGCTGCTTTATTTTAGTAATGATCCAAACATAAGAGGCCTGCCCAGCTAGAAAAAATGATCTTAGGATGGAAAATAGATGTCGCTTCCAAGTATGATACTACTTTATTCTATATATTCCAAACTATAGAGAACTGCACCTTCTATAAAGAGATTGATGCCTGGATGGACGATACGCCTGGTGAAACTTGTCCATTTTTTGAGCACTCATAAGTTCTTCCCTGTATATAAGTTAAACGTTTGAGCTGCTGGTTCATTTCCGCAAAGTTAATTCCGGCAATAAACCACTCAAATCTGCACTTTCTACTTGCTTCTCAAGGAGCAAGTCTGCTCATATTTTCATGTCATAACCACAGTGATGCTTTTTCATCTTAGAGTGATTTACGCTTTCATTTATATATACTTTTTCGATGTACTTATTTAGGTATATGCACTCAAATTAAAGAGGTGTCATGTAAAACCTAGTGCACTTTTTAGTTTTTAGTGTTTCCGTCTGGTAACTAGACACAATATAAGACATCTTTTGCCTGTCCGTTCTTTTCTGTCCGGACCCTCGAGAAAATAGAAAAATCCAGTTTCTAACTGAAGCTCTACTACTTGTGAATTCTGAGGTTTTTTATTGGTTGATCTAATAGGTTTAGACTACTGAGGAAAAAGTCAAAAACAGAATAGCCTAAACACATGTTCTTCACTACCCTTGTATTAATGAGATCGAATTGTTGGTTGATCTCTTGTGTTTCAAAAAGTATAATTTGTCTACCTGCTGTCCAAAGTTTCTCATTGCACAATCTTAAAGGTCCTTAGAAAGGATGATTCTTACCATAGTAATGATTCATACAAAGTTGTACATAACTGACAAGGAGGAGTTCAACTTTGTATACAAAGGTAGTGATGGGAATGTAGGAAAACAGTAGGAGAAATTTTACAAGGGAGAAATTTAGTGCAGTTACTTGGTGTGATCATTATCTGACAAGGATGATCTCATCTTAAGCAGTTATATTCCTTCCAGAAAAATATGTTGTATGAATTGTGAGGGTTAATACCCCAACTGCTTGTCGTCTTATTCTGTGAAATAACCTGGTATGATCTGTCTTGACAGGCTTTGAATCCAGACAGACCTGTCGTCTTTATAAACACAGGTCAGGCAAATTTCCATCTCAAATCAAATTATGCAGGCTTGTCAAATGCAGTTTAAACGTTCTTGTCCTAAGCTGTTGGCTTATCTGTTTTTCCAGACTAGATTTGTTGCTTGCATTTGAAACAAATGACCGTAAAGCTGTAATAACCCAATGGAAGCAAATATCATTGCTGAGGTATGACTGCCTCTTGCTTCTTCCATGAATGTTAATGACCATTGGCATCGGATCACAAGAAATATATTAAGCTGCAATTTCTGTATAATGATTTTGGCCTACAGATAGTGCCTAGGTTGTTGAGCAGAGGTATATTGGAGGAAGATATAGGCATCATTACACCCTACAACTCTCAGGCAGATCTTATCCGGCAATCTGTTTCCACATCAGTGGAGATACATATCATTGATAAATACCAGGTAATATATGTTGATGTAATACATCCTTGAAAAACATCTTAAATTTGCAACTTTTCTTATTTTTAAAAAAGACAGCTCCTTTTTGGCAGGGTAGTAGAAGGGGAAAGGAAATCACTTGACCAGCCTTACTAGAAATATATCTGTCTATGCTTATTCTCTGACACGTTTGTAATTGTCAACTACACACATAGGCGACCTAGTACGGTTTTGAACTATAGGGTCCTGAATGCCAGCTGGAAGTAGAGAGCAGAAAAATGGTTGGCTTTCCGTTTCTGAAACAGAAGTTCAAGAAGCCTAAAACTTCTCAATACCCTAGCCCAGAACAAGAAGTCTAATCCCTCGCATCTCACAATGCTACTTCAGAGACACTTATGTTCACCTGACTTTGCCTAGAAAAAAGCCCTAAGTCCTTGTCCAGTTGTTCGTTATCTATCCTCAACCGTTTAAGATTATATATGCCATCTATTAGCCCCACGAAGCTCGTTTGGCAATTCACGAATGATCCAATCTACACGATTGTTTGCTTTTAGAATCATTTTCTGTGGCTCATGGTGGTCTTGCAGTTACATCAAATTACTTGATTAATTAGGTAGAAAGGACTAAGAGATCGGTACATTCCCTAATTGTTCTAATGTAATCTACTCTTTGCAGGGAAGGGATAAAGATTGCATTCTGCTATCCTTCGTAAGGTCAAGTGAAAATCCAAGAAACTATGTTTCTTCATTGCTTGGAGACTGGCACAGGATTAACGTGGCTCTTACACGTGCTAAGGTTTAGATACTGTTCCTTGAGACATTTGACTGAAAATTTTGCTCTATTTGAGACCTTATGAAGTTACTCAGATTATATAGAATAATGTACTTGCTCTTTTGATTGAACAGAAGAAGTTGATAATGGTAGGTTCATGCGTTACACTGTCAAGCGTGCCTCTGCTAAAACTTCTCATAGAAAAGGTGGAAGAACAAGGTGGCATTTTGAGCGTCTCCAAGAAGGATATTCATAAACCGGAATTGAAGAGATGTTCCAACCTGAGATGGTGAAGATGGTAAAGATGTGCCACCCCCCCCCCCCCCCCCCTCTTCAAATTTTGCTATATCTTAAATTATTGCTAAATCCAGCCCTTTTAGGGGTTGCATTTTTGTATTCTAATGCAAATGTAAATATTAATGCTCTGCGAGACCAAACCATCCACTCTTGTGTGAATAATAGTAAAAATTCCTGGTGAAATGAAATTGTTCAAGGTTAAACTTCACATTTCACGAATGTCTGTATATGAGGTATCAGATTGCAATTCCAATGCTGGTAAAATGCTAGAACGTTTTACATTGGGTGACCTTTCATCAGTAACCGAATTGGCAGACATTGGTCAATATAGCCAATTTTAATTTGTACCTTCAATTTCGCTGCATTATGTTGTCATAATCCAACGAGCAATTTTGTTCGTAAAATAATAAAGGACTAACCATAAAAGCAATCTCTTTATTGCATTTAGCCAATGAAGTGAAAAATGGTATTATTAGATGTAATGAGAATTCTCGAATTGATTTACAGGAGGTGTCGTTCATCATGTTTAGAAAGGTCAAGGTAAGAATGAAGATCACACGTTTCACACTTCGCATTCTACACTCGGGCAGAAAATTGGAAGCAAGATAAGTTCCCACTGGTATAATTAAGGCTGTATGTGGGCCCGGGCCCGGGCCTAAATGGGCTAAACGGGCTGGGCTAAACGGGCCCGGGCTTAGCGGTCCCGGGCTCTGGCGGTCCCGGGCTTCGTGGGCTCAACGGGTAGGACCAGCCCGTGACGGGCCTAAGCCCATATGGTCCTGGGCTAAATGGGCCGGGCTCGTGGGCTTAGCGGGCCTAACGGGCTTTTTTTATTTCCGGGCTTTTTTTTTTTAATTTTTTTTATTTAGGGCAATTTCTTGTAAACCGTATGTGTATGTATATATATAAATTGCTCTTATGCATGGCTATATAAATATATGTGGTATATATAATATAGAAATCTAATTATTAAAGTGTTTGACGAAAATGTAAAATAACAAATCAATAGTAAAACTAAATTGGCATGCATAATAAATTAA
>NW_017675936.1:0-25273 GCF_001879085.1 Nicotiana attenuata | reverse complement strand
AAATTAGGGTTAGAAGGAAAAGTATATGGTAAGCACATAACAGTAACCATCTTTGCTAATTCTTCACGATCTTTATTAGGATCGTAATATAAAATACCACCGGTCACAGTGTTAATTCCTGGTTGAACTAGATTTGAACCTGTACTAGGGTTAACCGCAGTATCTACACTTGTCCCCTCTTGCTGCGCTTTCATTTGTAAATATTTAACTTTATCTCTAGGGTGTGTTTGTATGTGCCTAGCCAAACTACCCGTACCGCTACGCTCTCCAGTATATTTATGCGCCAGCAATTTCCCACAAGTTTTACACTTATCCTTATTTTGTTCTCTTACTTGAGTAAAAAAATTCCAAACTATTGATATTTCTAGGCGTTTAAAAGGTTGTCTATTAAAAGTAGGGGTTTCTATAGGTGGGTCGGGCGGGGCATCAGTTGGGTTATTAACAGGACTAGTAGGTGTATCATCTAAATCCGGTTGGGTTTCATCTACATCCTCATTTTCCTCATCATTTTCTAAGATAGTTTGATTAGGATAAAGAGCATTCATAACTTCTTCATTTAATTGTTCACCTTGTGCAACATTATGGCAAAATTCACTATCGGAAAATTGAAAACAAGGGTTATCACTATCAAGAATAATAGGAGCAGCAGGACGGGTAACAGGTCTGGGTCGGGGAGCCGGGGGAAGGGTAGTAGGTTGGAGACTACTTTCACCAATTTTAGCTTTTCCCTTACCACCAAACATTTTTTTCAAAGAAAATGCCATATTAATTACAATTATGCAAACTAAACACACAAAAATATATTCTTAAAAGTTAAGAGTTGGAACGAGTTTACCGAATTGCCGAACAACTTCTTGAAAATTGAAAATCGTTGAAGACTTGAAGACTTGAATACTTCAATTCACCAACTTCACAATTTTTCACGAAATTGCAATAGTAAAATAAGCAATTATAGAAGAGAAATTAGATATAGATTGAGAGAGATTGAGATAGATTGATGAATTGGTGAGTAAAAATGAAAGAATGAGGGGGTATTTATAGTTGAGAATTGGGGAAAAGTGTAATTATATAAAGTTTGGGGTTAAAATAAAGTTTGGGGGCCAAATGGCTATTTTTTAAAATTCCAAACGGTTGAAAATTAAAGGCCAACGGCTAGATTTTAAAATCTGACCGTTGGCTATTTTTAAAAAAAAAAAAAATTTTTTTTTTTTAAAAATTAGCCGTTGGAGCCCGTTAGGACCGCTAGGCCTGGTTGAACCGGCCCAGGACCGCCTGCCGGTCCCGGGCTTAGCGGTCCCGGTCTCGTGGGCTACACGAGCAAGACCGGCCCGTCACGGGCTTATTACCCATTAAGGGACCGGCCCACCAGGACCGGCCCGCCGGGACCGTTTAGCCCGTTAGGACCGCGGGCCCGGTCCGGTCCCGGTCCAAGACCGGCCCACCAACAGCCTTAGGTATAATCAGATCTCTGTAAAACAGAATTTGAAATTTAAGTGTTATTTAATTATTATAGACAAAATTTTCCAAAGAATCAGTTTATTTTTTTTTTTATAACTTATAGTAAAAGATATAAAAAATTACTTAGATTTGAAACCTCTAAAGATAAGCGTATTTCACTAAATAAAAACTGGAGAAAGCTAATATATTATTAACAAGTACATATTGATGTAATTTTCTTTGTCAAAATTGGTGCTGTATTGAATATATTCAAAATATATGTGGCTTTATGACAACAGAGCATTAGTAGTGCTTTCTTTATAATGAAAATAAATGATAATTAACATAAGTGAAAAATAATAATTTCAATTAATATTTGAGCAAAAGTTATTACAGAGGGATAATTTTACATAGAGTGTACTGTTAAAATGAATCAAAACAAAATTAACTGTTAATAGCGGAATGTTATTATAAAGTTGTTATAGAAGTCTTGAGTCTGCTCCAAAAATTGGTTTATTTCCACTGAAGTGCAATCGAAATGTAGTTTCTAAAGTAAAATCACCGAAAGCAGATACAAAAACACTGCCATAGCTTTATCACAGCCTTCCTCCACAGAAAGGATTTTTTGGAGTAAGTGGACATTCACATGCTTGCTGCATACAGAGTTCATGTACAGTTGAAATAGCTGTTTAAGTTGGCATGCGTTGTAGTTTTGTCGAGAGCAAAACTCACCAACATTTGCACAAGTGACCTATTTGTGTACGAGATATTTGCAGATACCCAACAAAATAATCAAGTCTCTGTAATCAAATTCATTGCCCATTGTAACAGCAATTTTCGGCTAGTCTAGTTAACAGACAAAACTTCGTATAGTCTACTCAACAAAGGAAATAAAAGAAAATGAGTTGGAAAAAGAAACAAAAAGAAAACAAAGTTTTTAACCAAATATCCTACCTAAAGCTCTCAGTTCGCTTCTCCTTATAGCAGGCTCTCGCAGAAAATGTTGGACAGGGCTTCTCAAACTCTTGAATTCACTGTTGGCTCTCTTCAAAAGGAATAATCTCCTCAGTAACATTTATTATTTCCTCAACTTCAACTTCCTTTGCCTCGTATTCCTCCTCTTCGTCACTGGCTTCTCCATCACGCAACTTCTCCCTCTCCATTTTCTCCTCTTCGTGCAGCCGCTTCCACTCGTTAATCCATGCTTCCCATTCTTCTTTCAACTTCTTCCGCTTTTCACGATCTTGCTCACTCAATTGCAATGAAACATCCTGATCCTCTGCCTCATACTTCTTGCTGTATCTCTTCAAGTTCTTAGCGATCTCTTCCTCTTTCTCCTTGCTCAAGAAAGATGGTGGCCTGGGGCGCCACAAATACTGCAGCAAACAAGAAGCATTTGCTATATTGATGAGTATCCAGTAGGTCATGTAATGAATATAAGCATGTTCCTTCCAAAAACAGGCGTAGCCAAGCAGAGCATACAACCACATAGCAAATACGAGACAACAGGGAAATTGCGTCAAATATACATTAGCAGCATTCGAAAGACAACAGAAAATCAGTAATTGCCCGTTCTGCGACTGCATAGTAAAAGCTGCAGCGAACCCTTAGTACTGAGATTACACAAGTCCTAGAACATCAACTAACACAAAACCAGCCCTAGAGCATCAAATATAGCATGTAAGAAACGCATATCCGCGGGGAGAGGGGGAGCTAAGGATCAGTAACCATCCCAAACATATAGTAACAATTTAGGAGGCAGAATAATTCGAGCAGTGTGACCAAGTCGCTTATAGGCCAAAGTAGGAACAAGTACAGCGAACAATGTATGGAAAGACTGTTACCTGGAAGAAATGATCCTTAAGTATCCTATACAACAGCTTTCCATTGAAAGACCAAATGTTGAATCCATTTTCCATCTCATGAACTGAGGTAACAGATGTTGCTACATACCTTGATATGCCCAATAAAGCAAAAGTATAAGAACCAAAATAGGAAGGTGTCTCAGGGCAAAACTAATGAAAGAGCAAAATTCAATACCTTCCAGTAGGATCCCATTCAACATCTGTAGCCATAAAATGCTCAGCAGATGCCATGGTTTCAAGCTCATCAACATCAAAGAATTCCAACTGCCCATTGAAACCTTTCAGTCCAGCCAAAATAAGGAAGCGGCCTCCAGGTGACCAGTAGAGAGCATTAGCCTGCTTTCCCTTAAGAGTTGTCAGCTTTGAAACACGGCCCGTGTTAGTGCCAGACCGCACAGAGTAGAAACTGATGTCTGGCCTAGGGTTGTCGCCATGGATAACAGCAAATCTGTGACCCTTTGGCTCCCAGGCAAATGCAATGATTTTGTCGTTCTTGTTGTCAAGCTCCAAAACCTCAATCGGAATGTCCCGTTCTTTGATTCTGAACAGCTCAAAACCAGTGTAAGTGCTTTTCTTAGTCTTCGTGTACCGGTCAACTTTGACAGCAAGGTAGTCTCCATTGCTTTGCCAATACATTTTGCAATCACTAACGCTGAAGAGATTCTTCTGCCTCAACTCCTCTTTGCTTGGGATTTGCACAAGACTGACCTGTCAATTTAATACAGGTTTAATTCAAATGCAAATACAAGTAGTTCCTCCAAATTAGTGATGACTTGCATAAAAGTTTTAGCACAAACCCTGGCAGGTTGATTTCCGCATTCAGGAACAAAAAGTGCAAGAATTGGATCTGCTGGCGACCAGCTAAAATCCATAACATTTTCAACCTTGATAGATTTCTTGTCAATAAGAGAGAAAGTCTCTGTTTCATAAACAGAGATGATATTCTTTCCTATTCTTGCAAAGTACTTGTCTTCTTTACCACCACTCCACCTGAAATCATCTCAAAAAGAAAGTTAAGAAAGTATTCCAGCCCCACATTTCATTATATTTCTGACGAATCGTGTATGCACTCAAGCATGCAAGAGTTTGCAAATGTTAGGTATAACTTTTACAACAGGTAGCAGGGAAGGATAGAAAGCATCTCTTACAATAGGATCAAATCTCACCTAAAAACTGGCCACGACACACCAGTAACACCTCCAGTTCCTCCAACTGCAAATTCATCGGCACTTCCCTTGAAATCTCTCATCACTTTCCCAGTTCTCACATCAAAAATATTTAGCACAACCCTCTGAAAGAAAACTATATTAGAGACAATCCAGTATGGCCACAATTAGATACACAAACACAATAAAGCTCAGACTTACATGAGTGTCACGAGGGTTACTTGGTTCGTGGCTGCTGTATGTCACCAGATATCTCTCACCAGGGGAGAAATCAATCAGCTTTACCTGAATTTAAAGCCAGCAGAGGTAAGTCACAAAAACCTGCAAAGGTTCATTAGAAAATAAACAGAAACTAACCTGTGGATGTGCATATCGCATCAGACGGTTGAAAGTGGTGGCACCACCCCAAATTGCAGCACCTTGTCTGTGAACTGTTGCCAAATACGTTCCCCAGAGGGGACCATTGAACAAAAACTCTCAGTCCAGAACTGCACTCAAAGGACATCGTTAGCAAAAGTTTAGTAATTACCCATCTTCATAAAAGAAAAAAATTATCTTTTAAAGAAACAGTTTCTGTGCAAGACCCATTTCGAATTCTGAAAATATGAGACACTAAACAGTACCAAAAATCCCCATGAATGGATAGCTAAATGAGCACAAAGAGGAAATAAGTTCACTTACAGAACGTTTGTAAACAAGCTCAGGCTTCAACTGTCTTGCATCATTCCAGAGGACCTCTGTGTCATTGCCAGCCCGAATCACAAACTGGTCTCGAGCTTTCTCATCAGTAAGCCACTGTTGCAGATTCTCCTGCCAGGATACAAACATCTCAATGTTAGCAGATGAATGAAAAGCTAATATTTAAGACACATAGTGCTCGCCGGAGAAAAAAACAGCTGATGAAGAGCCTAACCCCGGGAACATAAGGCTTGATCTCTGGTGGAGCCCATTCATCGGGAACTTTCAGGAATTTCTCAATGTCATCAAACATGTTAACAGCAAATATATGCGACCTATCTAACTTGTATCCATGTGTCTTCTCCTTACTCAGCTCAGCTTCCTAAAGCAGAAAAACATAGCAACATGACACTAGTTAACATCTTCCACAATTCAGTTACAAGTCTCACACATTGTCTAAAGAAATGAGATACATTGTAGCTGCTAAGGAGAAAAAATTGGAGTACCTGAGGAGTATTATACTCGATGAAGCAGTACCCAAGGGTTTTCTGAGTCTCAGGATCAACAGGCATCCAGAGACCATCCTCCTTAATAACACCAAGTTGGCTGTAAATTTTCCGAACTACTCCTTCCAACTTCTCAAATTTCTCTTTGGGCACCACAGGAAGATTGTCCACCACCAGTATGTTCCCAAAACCAGCATCAAACTCCAAGGGGTCCTCCTCCATTAAGTCATCATCATCACTGATAATATCCAAATAACATACAAATTCAAAACCAAAGGAAAAACTACAAAACCCATTTTCATGGTATATGAACCAAAGAGAATTTAAACTCTACAAACCCTTTCTTTATCGGTATGAACCAAAACCACAATTACAAACCAAAAGAACCTAAACGTCAAACAAAAGAAACGAAACCAAGCAGAAACACAAAAAAATTCATATATAAATTAAGGTATTACCCAGTGTCTGAAAATACAAATGGAGATATCAAATCCCCAATAGAGACGCTAAAAATATCTTATCAACATATGAACAGAACTCAAGGAGAATGCAAAAACACATAAAAATCCATATATAAATCAAGGTTTTTTAAATGGTAATGGATCAATAACTCAACATATTCAAGACTCGCAAATGCAAAACTCAACATATTCAAAATCCAACAACAACAACAACCCAATGAAATTGCACAAGTGAGGTCTAGGGGGGGGGGGGGGGGGTAATGAGTACGCAAAACCCAAGAAAACACTAAAAGTCTAATCTTCACAACATATTAACAGGCCTCGCACACTCAATAGAAGAACATCGACAAAATCCAAACTTCACATCATAGAAAAGAATCCCAGACATATACGTCCATAAAATATTTAACATATTGAACTGAATATAAACATAAAATAAAACCAACAAACTCAAAAACCCAACAAAACACTAGAAATTTCTAATCTTCAAAGCATATGAACCAAAACAATAAACTCAAACTCAAAAAAAATTATAAAGACCCAGACTTTACAGCAAAGAAAGGAAACCCATAAGCATCACCACATAAAAAGCGCATATATAAATCATAAAAATGCAGAAACACACAAAAAAAAAAGGAAAGGCAAGATTTAAGACCTGGGTATGCCACAATCTTCACCAGGAGGAAGATGAATGGAGTCAAGATCGATTTGGGAAAGATCCACACCAATCCTAGCGGCTATGGCTGTGATTTCTCCCATAGACGTAACGTCCACCATGATTGGAACTCTCTTCTCTTTGTTTAGCTTTCTTTCTGTGTTCAATATGGAATGGTGCGTATAGGAGAGAGATAGCCACCTTTGAAGCTGAAAGCAGAAGTGTGAGCTTAGCGATAGAGGCAATGTGCACGCATACGAAGAGTGGAAAGGTAGGGTTTTTCTGTAGCTCTTATTGGGGTTACGCTGTTCTTTTTTTTTTTCCGGGTAAATGGGTCTCTTTAATGGGTCGCAGTCGCAGTCGCACAGAGCTGAGGAAGAACCGAAGAGGAACAGTCGCACAGTTCGCAGTAACAGCTCGCAGACGCAGAGGAGAGGAACTGAGGATCGAGGAAGAGGAACCCTAAATCTAAAATTCTAAATTGGGAACTAATCGTGACTGACTGTGGGTCTATGACTCTATGGGGGTAAATTGGGTGGGGTGGGCTTGGACATTTGGGCAATTGGGCTTGGACGATACTCCATTGGGTTATAACTTATAAGTTATAACTATTAACTTATACGGATAGAAATAGAAGTAGAACTAATAATCTGATAGACTAATACCCCTAAATTTCGGTTTTTCGGTTTAACCGAAAACCGAAATACATAAACCGTGAACCGCAATGAAAAACCGAAAATTAATAATTTTAAAATCGTGCATCGACCGAAAAACCAATTAAACTGAAATTGAAAAAACGAAATTCACGGTTCGGCCGGTTTTTTCGGTTCGGTCGGTATTATGCCCACCCCTATTCTGGGGTCAATGTGAAGTTGTTTTTCTTCTTAAACAATGAGAAAAATCAATGACTTGTATCGGATGACCTCGAGATGGATCGCCCTAGGGCTGCAATGCGCCCGGTTAGCCTTTGCACAACCTTCACAATATCCACTACCGTGATATCCTCGACAGCTTTGATCTTGTCGGGGTTGATCTCGATCCCTCGATTGGAGACCATGAATTCGAGAAACTTACCGGACCCGACAATGAATGCACATTTTTCCGGATTCAGCTTCATGTTGTACTTCTTCAATATACTGAAGGTTTCCTGCAAATGCTTTAAATGGTCCTCTGCTCGCAGGGACTTAACTTGCATAGCGTCAATATAAACTTCCAAGGTTTTTCCTATTTGTTCATCGAACATTTGGTTTACTACTCGTTGGTAAGTGGCACCAGCATTTTTTAATCCGAATGACATTACGTTATAGCACTATGTGCCATATTTAGTGATGAAAGAGGTTTCTTCTTTGTTGCCCGGGTCCATCCATATTTGGTTGTACCCGGAATAGGCATCGAGAAAACTGAGAGTCTCATGGCCGACCGTGGCGTCGATCATGCGATCAATATTAGGAAAAGGGAAAGAATCTTTGGGGCATGCTTTATTTAAATCTTTATAATTTACACGCATTCTTAGTTTGTTCCTTTTCTTAGGGCTACTACTACGTTTGCTAACCATTCCGGGTATTTGACTTCCCTGATGGACCATATTTTAAGGAGTTTAGTTACCTCGTCCTTAATGAAGGCATGCTTGATCTCAGACTAGGGTCTCCTTTTCTATTTTACCGGGCGCAACTTCAGGTCCAAGCTCAGTTTGTGAGTAGTGATCTTCGGTGGGATCCATGTTATATCAAGATGGGACCAAGCAAAATAATCCATATAAGCTATAAGAAATTGAATGAGTTTTTTCCTAAGCTCGGGAGTTAACCCCGTGCCCAAGTATACCTTTCGATCGGGAAAATATTCGATCAGCGCGACCTACTCTAGCTCTTCGATAGTTGACTTGGTAGCATCAGAATCATCGGGGGCGATAAAAGATCGAGGAACCCCGTAGTCATCATCTTCGTGAATCCCTTGCTTGTCCGATTGGGTCAAAGCTGGCACCGATGATCTATTTGACTTCCTATTTCGCTTTCGAACCTGAGTCCTTTGTCAATGAGAGTGTTGATATCGGAATTACTTTATCAACGACAACCATCTCCTTCGCGGCGGGTTGTTCCCCGTAAACCGTCTTTATCCTCTCTGGTGTTGAAAATTGTAATACTTGGTGAAGGGTCGAAGGCAAGGCCCTCATATTGTGGATCCATGGTCTCCCGAACAGGGCGTTGTATCACATGTCCCCCTGGATTACATAGAACTTGGTTTCCTGGGTTTTATCGGCAACGTTATTTCTCCCTTAGTAGTTTCGCAAGCCATGTTGAATCCGTTCAGCACTCGGGCCGTAGGTACGATCTGGTCCTGTAGGCCTGGTTATTCTACGACCCTCAACCGAATGATGTTGGCCGAGCTACCTGGATCAATTAGCATACGTTTAACTCTAGTTTTATTCATAAGTACAGAATTATCAGTGCATCATTATGAGGTTGCATGATTCCTTCTGCATCCTTGTTGTTGAAAGTAGAGTCCTTTCAGTTAAGTAATCTCGAGTCCGTTTTTCTCTTGTGATTGACACTTTGGTGCGTTTCATCATCGGACCTTGAGGAACATCGACCCCTACGATGATCATATGGATGACGTACTGCCATTTTGTTTGTTGGAGTCCCTGTTTTTGAAGTGATTCTTAGCTCGATCACTTAGAAATTCTCGAAGATGACCGTTGTTGATCAACCGGGCTACTTTTTCCATCAATTGTCGCTAGTCCTCCGTCATGTGGCCGTGCGTGCCATGGTATTTGCATATTTGGTTGGGATCCCTTTGTGTTGGATCAGTTTGCAATGCGACCGATAACCGAAACGATGGCAGCCGCATCAACATTAAAGTTATACTCTGACAATCGTAGTGCCTTTTTGGGTCCCATAGATCTATCGAAGCCATTCTTGCTCATGAGTCCCCGTCAGCTTGAACCTCGATCATTTCTTCTTCCATTCCGTGCAGAGTTTCGCCCAGATCCGTTGTTCCCACGGTCTCCATTATATGGTTGATATCGATCTCTATTCGACCTTGGTTCTTGGTCGATATCCTCTTGATTCTATCGACGGGTATGATAGGATAAACGGACCCAAAAGGAGCCCAATTGATCATCCTCGACCCTGATATTCGACTGATACTGATTTTGCACATCGGCCCAAGTGACAACTGGGTATTCGATCAAATTCTGCTTCAACTGCCGTGTAGCCACTGAACTTCAAACGTTGAGACCTTGAGTGAAAGCTTGAACAGCCCTATCATCAGCGACAGGTGGCAAGTCCATCGTTCCATTTGGAATCGAGACATGAATTATCTGAGCATCTTGTCATCTTCCAAGTCATTTCCTTTGATAGCACACGTGTAGGAGGTGACGTGTTCGTTTGGATCAGTCGTCTCATTATACTTAGGAGTCTCGGGCATGCGGAACTTCTTGGGGATTGGCTTCGGAGCTGCACTCGGGGGAAAAGGTTTTTGTACAAACTTTTTGGAATTCAGTCCTTTCAATATCGGTGGTGATCCCGGGATTTGGTCGACTCTAGAGTTATAGGTTTCCACCTTCTTGTTGTTTTCCTCGATCTTCTTTTCCCCTGTCTCGATTCGGTTTGTCAGTTCTTCGAGCATCTTCATGATAGCAGGATTGGTCTCCAATTTCTTCTCGTTCGATTTCCTCGAAATCAATTCGACCTTGTGTACAATTTCCTTGGATGGCTCGAGTTCGACCCTGCTCAGTGTGTGGTTCTGGTTTTGGAGCTGGGCTATTGCTGCCTGTTGAGCCCGCAACATTTCGAAGATCACCCGCACGCTAATCCTGCAATCTTCACCACCACGTGCGCTCTGAGTAGCTGATCGGGCATCCTCATGGACGCTGTTTTCGGGATCGACGTCCAAATTTCTATTGATGGAATGTGAACTGGCGCCAATTGGATCTACAACCGGAATTCCATCTAGACCAACAGGGGGTACATCGTTTCCTGGTGCAATGTTCTCATTTTTGCTGTGGTGGCCGAGATCATTGTTAATGTGTTGAGGTGCTGACTGAGAGTTTGATATTTTTTAATCCCGTAATCAAAGATACTTCAAAGAACAAGTGTAAAATAGTATGTGTTACGAATGTTTGTACCAGGTAATCACTATTACCCTTAGCCCCACGGTGGGCGCCAAACTGTTTACCCTAAAATCGGATAACAATTGAATCGTGGTTTTAAGGACACGTGATATAACTTGGCATAAATTAAGAATAATAGATTAATATTGAAATTGACTATGAAAGAATAAATGCAAGCGACACGAATTGAACAACGTTGGTCGTCGAGTTCAGTCATCCTTGAACCAAATATGTTTCAACTTGCTTATGAACAGAATAACAAGGTAATGAAAGGTAGAAAATGACAGTATATTGCTTAGTATTGCGTGAATATGATCTTTTTACAAATGATCAGTCCCCCATTTATATAGTAGGGGAGTCCTATTCTAGGTACAATTCTATATGAGGTAAGAAATCCCATGATTGGCTAATTAATCGGCCTCTTCTTGATACGTGCAGGGAAACGTGCCATGATCCTCGCCCGATTGTGGATATTTCGGCTTTCTGTTATTCGGTTCGGTAAGTTTCTCGATCTCTATCTTGTTCGATCTCGATCTTGGTCGATCTCGACCTTGATTGGTCTCAGGGCCACGAGCTCGGCAACCTAACTTTGCATCATGGTTCGATATGATACGAGGCTGAACCTTGGCTTATTGCGTTCCAGCCTCGATGAGTCACACAAAAAGGGCAAGCCCGATTTGGCCGTATACAACATCTCATCATGATGCTTATAATTTAAATAGTTAAATGATTTGTTTTTAAAAGTTGTGAAATCGTATAGAATAGTCTAATAAGTAGAATGGTGTCAATATTTTTAGGAAAGTACAAAAATCAACAACAAAAAAATGCTTCGATTGGAACTGGAAGTTCCAGAACAGGTGACTGATATACCACAATAATAAAACTTTCTTTTATTTATTTTTATTTGGATCGGATTTAAAGTCACATAAATTTAGAAATATGTTTTATCTGCAAGCGAAGATTACAAAAACAAAAATCGTGAAAAAAGAGATATAAATAGGGGAAAATGGGAGGCCAAACACGAAAACTAAAGTAGATAAATAACACCTATATATTACTCTATTGGAGATGATACCCCTTTATAGTAAAGCAATAACGTCTCAGTGGCTAAGACTATCCAAAAAAGGGACTACAGTGCATGAATTTGAATGCTGCCTAATTGGCTTTTGCTACTTCCTATTAATTATGTGACCAAAAAAGAAAATAAAAGTATTGGAATAGTAAATAAAAGCAGGCCTTTAAAACTTTGATTGAAGCGCATCGATATTTTTGTAAATTTTTCGTTATAAAAGAAAAAATGTGGACTATCAATTTTGTACCAAAAAATTAAATTGAAAAAGATACTTTATTTGTATTTGTTGGAAATAGTAATAGGAAAAAAAACGGACGATTTGCAAGATGGAAAAGTAGGTGTAGGACAAACGTTTCAAAGATTTACAAAATGCATAATTACAAATTACACGTAACAAAAATGGTATTAACTCTTTTGGGCGTGAAAAAATAAACAAGGAAAAAAACAATCCGACCTACCGGATTCGAACCAGTGACCTAAGGATTTCAGCAGACATACTACAGTCCTCCGCTCTACCAACTGAGCTAAGGTCGGTGTTGCTCAGGTAACCAAATTTATAAATTATATTGTCGTTTCCGGTGTCTTACTTTTATTTATTTGGTAAAGTTAGAAGAAAAGTAAATGTGGACAAATCTATATCTATCTATCTATCTATATTATTATAAAAGCATGAATCCTAGGAAGCTAAATATTGATGGACTAAAATATCCTCAAAATCTTGATAGACTTTTGTACCCTTAAAATATAATTTTTTATCGGATAAAAGTGTAACTTTTAAGACCCTTCTTTCGGATTTAGGACTTTGAATGTATTACTAATTCCTTCGAATTTGGGTTCTTACTTAAATTCCGTTTGGCATACAACTAGGTCGTACTTTAAATCCATCTAAATTACAACCTAAAGGCAGCTCTATTTAGGGGTGTCAAATGGGCGGGTTAGGTCAATTTTGGGCGGGTCAAAATGGGTTGAGTCAATAATTGGGCGGGTCATTTGACCCGCCCAAAAGTTACTTGGGCTAAAATGGGTTGAGTCAAGATGGGTTAAAATTCTGGTCATAATCCAACCCGCCCAACTCTTATTAAACTTTAATTAAAATATGTGTTATTTTCTTATAAATTGTATAATTACTAAATAAAGATTTTTTGTTTTTGTTATGGTCATATTTAAAATATTAAACAAAAAATAAAATTATTTCTAAGATATTTTGACAAACTTACTCATGGATCAATTTGGGCTAAAAATTAGCCCAACTTTAAATGGGTTGAGATGGGTTGGGTCAAGATGGGCTAAGTTCAATAAATGGGCGGGTCAATAACCAACCCAACCTTGGGCAGGTTGGGCGGGTCATTTGGGCTTGGGCCAAATTTGACAGATCATTGCCGCAAGAAATTTTGAAAGCTTAACCTTTTTTTTTATCAAGGGATATCAATTAGATCTCCTTTTTTCTTGAATTCCATTTGTCCCTTAATCGAGCATATCATATATGCAAATTTTACGTTCTCCTTTTATACCATATATATACTTTACATGCTTACAGATCAGCATGCTGTCATTTTCTATGCAGTAAACACCACTATAGTCTATAGATTTGAAACATCGCCTTGAATTTGCACTACAAAATAAGTGTTACTTTTTGACGGTTTTATTGCAGAGGTTAATAATGACCTCCGCAAATTGCTTCAATTTTGGCGTTTCAGCTAGCCTCCGCTATTCTAATACAATTTTCGGAGGTTTCTTAAAATAAAACCTCCGTAATAAAATTATTTGCCTAATTTTTGGTTGGCGGGCCTTTATTTCCCCTTTCCCTCTAATTTTTTTTTTCTTTCTAACCCCCTTTCCCTCTCATTCTACTAAACTGTACAGATCCAACCAAACCCTAACCCCCTCTCTTATTCAATCAAAGTTCTGGGGTTCTCACAATTCCCTCTAATCGTGACATCCGTCACCTCACAAAAGCTAGATGAAGAAGGGTTTGCGAAACTTTGGAGCGAGATACTGAAGATTTTCTTTTCTTTCACAGCTCAAAATTTCTCTTTTGTTTTGTTTTTGATTCCTACTCATCTCAAATCAGCCATTGGTTGGTTCTGGTAATTTACCCAGTGATTGTTTTGTTAGTATTATGTTTAATTTGCACTTTTTATCTGATTTTTGTGTGTGCGTGTGTGTTTGGCAGATGCAGATATGGAGTATGGATTCGTGTGCTCTGATGAGGTGCCCAATGAACATGACTTTGATGTTGAGAACCGATACTACAACTCAAGAGGTTTTATCTTTAAAATTTCAATTTTCATGAAGACTAAATGTTTAGGGCTTATTTTCAGACCCTTTAACTGTTCGTCTAGCAATGGATAATACTATTTCAACTACTTTGGACTCCTCTATGCATTCAAAAATACTACAGAGCTTTCATTTTCAACTCTATTTTTCGATATCCTATTGAATTGTCATATAAATCTGTATTTATAATCTGGATGCTATATAATTGAAATATTGATAATGTTATTTTCTGTTATTAGACTATTTGATGGAATGACTCTCTTAGACTGGAATGTTCTGCCCATTTTTCTTTAGCTAAGGGTTATGGATGAGTTAATTTATGCCATGCTAGTGATGCTTAGTGAAGTTTTTAGACTAGAATGTTAGCTCTAATGTCTTTAACTCACTGAATATTTACCTTTGATAATATGTTTTTATATTTATGTTATAGTAGGTTAGTTTAATATTTTTTACCAAATTACCAATCAATGCTCGTTATAAAAATTTACATGTAAACTTTAAAAATGATCTAATTCTTAGAGTAATATTTATCGGCCTGATTGCTTCTTATAAAAATTTACCTTTGAGAGTAATGTCTATTGAGCTGATGCCTTACTGCCATTTGTTTGTGAGAGCAATGTTTCCCTTTTTGCTTGTCTATTGAATTCTTTTTTTACAGTGTACAGAACATTGAGGTAGAATGTCTGCTTTTGTGTTCTATTCCTTGCTTTAGATTGATGATATGGTTGAAAAGATTCAACTACGTGGCTATCACCACTAGGAAAATGTGTTGTAAGAAATACATGTATGAACTGTCACCACTGTAAGATTGTGTTAAAACGTCAATATGCATATCTGTTTATCCAACATGGCACTATTTATGACTATATTAGTGAAATACTATTATGCTTGTGTAGCTTTGCTGGATGTAATTTCTTCTGAAATATGGATTACTGTTCGCCTTATAGTCGATCCAGAAAAAACCTTACTGTTTTACTTAATTTCCACTATGAATTCATGAGATAACGAGTGAGGTTTCTTTCTTTTCAGGTTCACTTAGAGTAGAATGTATTGACCTCTAATGCCTCTTAGACTAGAGTGCATTAACCTCTATTATCTTTTAGATTATAATTATCACATTGGATGCCTTTGTAGAAACAATACTGATGATTGGATCTCTAGTGATGATATTGACAATTCGTTGTGAATGAAATCAAACAGCATTATTGTATCTTTTGCTTCTTGTAACAAAATCCCAGTTCTACTATACTATTATTCTACTTGTCCAAAATCTTTGCTATCTGTAATTCTTTGCCTAGTTAGACGTATATTCTTCTTTTTTATGCAAGATATACATCCGCATGGTCACTATTCATTAATCTTTGATAGAACTTTCAGTAACATTAGATGGCTTGGACTCGCTAGTCAAAACTTTGATTAGTAACTAATGTTTATCATTAAAATGACTGCAATAGGTAACTGAATTCTTTTTGTTTTATCTTGTTGAATAAGAGATTTGTTTTCACATTAGAGGTTCTTCTCTGATGCCAAGTTTACTTTCACTTTTTTCTTTTTTGGATAAAAGACTTATTCGATGCAATTTTAATGAAAATTGTATTTGCGAATGAACTTTACTCAGGAATCATTGCGTTTATATCTCACCTCTAGGCATGTGGCATGATTTATGCTTCATCTTCTTTCTTGATATTGCAAGCTTCTTGAATAGTTTTCTTAACAATTGGAATAAAATAATATTAACTATTCTACACATACTTTGATGTTGAACTCAACGTATTTGATTCTGCATAATTATTCTCATTTTGGACAATCTTAATTGACTCGTGACTTATTGAATATGCATGAAAGTTCATGATATAGTCCCAGATGGGGTGAGAATGTAACCCCTATATGTAGTTGATGCGAATATGCTTGAGATTTCTTATTAAGAAAACTCTGTAAGTATTTTTCAAGTCATCTGTTGTCTCTGAACGTTTTACGGGTTGAATCATGTATATTGGTTGGTCCTTTGCTACTTCTACAGATCATATATCATTGGAGGATGATAGCAATTTGGCCTGATATCTTCCTTTCGCAAAGTTCTTTGAGATCATGTGTTTGAAAGATTCACCATTGTACGCATTTAAATCATCAGTTTGTTTAATATATGATTCAATACTAAAAACATGAAGGTACGCATTTACTTCAGCTCATAATTGTTTCCATTTCAATTCATAGACAACATAAACATGGATACGAAATAGATTAGCACTATGAATACAGATCATATAACCTCAAGTACTGCTTCATTGAGAGGAACAAGTTCCTTTTGTCATTCATCATAAAGAAAAAGTTTTTTGGTGCAGGTTGAAATTGGAAACTACACATCATTCTATGAGTTTGACATTGGTCTTCTCTCCTAAGAGGTATTTACCTTGCAACTGTTACAACATTTGCAAAAAGTAGCAGCAACATTCACCTTTTACACTTGTAATAATACTTTCTAGATTCTGAACCTAACAAAGGAGACAGGAGATTTTTATCGGTGTTGAATGACAAACTTCCTCTTTCCATTTCTACATTCTGGTGAAAAATCTTGTAGCTTTTATTTTGTTCTACAATGTTGTAGCAACATTCCATTGTGTTCGGCTATTTGTATTGTACCCTTTATATCAACTGAGCTGATGTTTTGCGTGTAAATTTGAATTACCTTAGTTAGTATCAATATAGTTTGATAAGGATTGGAATTTTTTATGTTTGTTTTTATGGTTATATGTAATGGAATAATGCTACAGTTCATTAATAATTTTTTTTATACAATTGAGATCATATTATGGGGGTTATAAGGCCCCACAAATATTTTTTTAAAATCACTGGGATCATATTGTGGGGATTATAAACCACCGCTAATTGTCTTTGAAAATCGTCACAAATTTAAAATTCAATTTGTGGAGGTCGTCGTGGAGGTTTCAAAAAACTGTCAAAATATAGCTCGTGGCAATCATAACTGTGGCATTTTTAAAAATCGCCACAATTCATTTTGTGGGTGTCGTAAACCGCCACAAATTATCAAAATAACCCCCACAAAATAAGCATTTTCTTGTAGTGTTGGTAGACAAAATCATTCAGCTGAATGGAAGAGGCCGCTGGTTAAGGTGAAATTATTTCTGCCAATTTATTTTTTGTTCTTCCTTCGTGTTGTAAAACAGTTTTGTTGCTGTTCAATTATACTCTATTTGATAATTCAACTTGACGGTAAATCAGCTTGAAGCTATTTTACAGCTTAGTTGGATGGTTGTTATGTATGGTTTCATAATATATTGTATTGTATTGTAGTGTATCGTTTTGATGTATACAATGTTTGGATAGATTGTAGTATTATTTTTCGCATGGGCGGATCCACGTACAATGGAGTGGGTGCTTCAGCACCCATTGTTCAAGAGTCGGAGACGGTATATTTTATATGAAATTCTTTAAAATTTGCTATATAATGACGCAACCCATTGTTCCCTTATTCTTTAAAAAAATAAGTGAACGACGCGACCGCACTAAATTGGTTGTTCCATAAAGTGGCACTTTTCGTCATTACGTAACGACGGATTTAACGATACGATACAATAAAATTTAAGTAACAATCAAAACAAATATTGTATTTAAAGTAACATACGATACAACCCAATAGGTAACAACCCTCCAAACAAGCTGTTAGAAACTTCAAGTATTGTGGAGCTTTGGATTTGCATGTCAATCTTTGACGTCTATGCTTTAAAGCACATATTTTCCTTTTTAATTCCAGGCCTGTATGTTGCTATTGGATGGGTATAACTCTTTGTCTAATCAAGCCTCCTTTTTTGGTCCTTGAAATATTTTATACTTTTTTTTTTTAATTTTTAAAACCGTTTTATTCAAAATCTTATGGAGAGCAAATTTTATATTCCATTCGCTGAAAGCAACGATAGAATGCCCTGCACAGTTATATATTAATTATTGTCATGTAACTGTGACAAACATACTTTATGTCGCCAATAATTGAACTATGTATGAGTTTTGACCAACTAATTAAATACATGAAACTTGTGTTCCATGGGACATGGTCTTAGATTTAAATATTCTTTTTTTATATATATTTCCGCTAGAAAAAATCCTATGGTTTCAGACAAATTAATCTCCTATTCTTTGATGAGACCTTACTGCATAATAATTTCTGATTAGTAGAAGGTCCTTAATTTATAGTCTCAAAGAGGTTTATCTAATGGCATAATTAAAAGGTCAGTTGTTACAAAAATTGATAACTTTTGCATGAATCTTGGAATATATAAGATGGCGTAGGAACATATAGTAGAATTTAGGAACACCAGTTAAAAAATGGAAATAAAGAATCACAAAAGTCGGTCATATAAACTAAGCACAGATCGAATAAGGAGTTTGTGAATACTTGGATTTCATGCAAGGATGACAAGGCACTTACATGAGATATGCTGCTCACCAATTGGCATATAAGTAGTACAACCATACATTAGTTGACTAAAGCTTTTGATTATACATGCATTTCATAGATCATATACAAGATGTTAACAAACGTAAATTTAGTTGTTTGTTTGTTACTGTATTTGTCTCTATTTTTTGAGTTTAGTTGTAAATTATAACAAAATAAAGTTGTAATACGTATACCAAAATGATCGATTAGTTCAGGGTGGTGAAATTGAAAGTGACTGCTCGAATTTTCCTATTGATACATCTCAAAGATACTCTAAATGATACACGAGGCAACCCTGTAGAACCTGCAGGAAGAGGCTTTAAAAAACTATTAATTTGTTTGTGTAATAACTAGAACCTGAGCAACTACTTGGTTATACAAGAAGATAAGCAGATGGGCGTCATTATTTGTTGTTATTCATAACATTTTGCTAAGGAAAAACCTGGGGGTGAAAAAAAAAAAGAAAAATATCACTTGTTTTGTTTGACACGATGAGCTCATTAACTACATGCTAATTGTCGTATTCAAGTCTTATCATCAACCATCCAAAGGAAAACTTAATGATTAAGACGTCAAAATTTGAATCCCTAATGAGTTCGAAGTCTACTACTGTATCGAGAATTCGTTCTACTTCTTTGATAATTATTTGACTAAGTCGATCATATTTTTAAGTTCAGATGATGAATGATCGTTTTGAACTAAAGTATTATATTAGCGTAATAACAATAATTTTAAAGCTTAAAATATTATCACATTTTTATATAATTTTTTAGTAAATTTAATATATTTTTCTTTCTTTCAATAATTGGTTAAAAGCTTACGTGCAACGCACGTACATAAAAACTAGTTATACTAAAAGCACGAAGGCCCTTAACGAAATGCCGTTCGCCTTTTTTACCCTTTAAAAATAGAGTTTACATTGTACAAAATAGTCATTTTAGTGATTTTCCTAATATTTAGGACAATTAATGTATGGTTTACTTATAAATCTTTCCTAATTTAATTGTATAAAAAGTCCTAATTTTTAAAATTTAAAAACCAGTTTATATTTACATTATATAATTTGTTTTCTTTTAGAGTATGTAACAAAACTATAAATATATGCAACCGATTTCACGAATAAACGATCAAATGGTCTCAATTTAAAACACTTGAACATATGAATGTTGATCTATCGAAGAATGCTTTCAATTTTAAGCCTAATACATTTCCATGTTATACTGAAACTACTTTTCTACTAAAACAATATTTTCCATTTGTCAACGTTTTAGTAGAATATTTAAAAACTACACTCAATAAATACAATAATTAAATAAGAAGACATTTAAGAATATAAGAGAGAAAAGTAGTTGCTAAGAGTCAAAAACACTAATAATTCTGCAAACCCAAATATCTAAAAATAAATTATAATTTTTATCATTTAAAAATATATCAAAAGCACGAAGTCACTTAGCGAAATGTCGTTCATCCGTTTTATCTTAAAAAATATTAAAAAACAGTTATTTAGTTATGTTCATAATATATAGGAATTTGAAATCAACTAAAGTTTTCGTTATTAACACTTTCCTTATTTAAACCAAGAAATATCAATATCTAAAATTTTAAAATCAATTAAAATTTACTTTAGATTGAATGGGTAAATAACTTAACTAAATGCAAGAATTTGTCTATATTATTGTTGAGTTATAGGTTAGAAACCCGAAATGCTGGGTTAAAAAGGAGTGTATGCCTCCTTTTAAGAGCTCTAATATCTATTTCTTTTATTTTTAACAGTACCTTAAATTAAAAGTATTTTATAAATTCATTGATCCACAACTACAAGACAAAAAAGTCTAAAAAATTTTAAAACAAAATGTCTTCATTTGAGACGTAAGAAATGAATTTAACACTAATTTTTATAATAAATTAAATTACTAAAGAAAAATTAGTCATTCAATTATTTTTCTAATATTTAGGACATAAAAGTTAATTAAATTTTTAGTTATTAAAGTTTTCTTTATTTGGACTAGATATGAAATCGTAGTATTTAAAACTTTAGAGCAATTAAAAGTTTACCATGTATAAAATATTTTTTATTTATTTGAACTTCTAAATATAGGTTAAAGTTAAAGAAGGAATTCTTTTAGGGCATAATTTTGTTTTTCCATTGAAGGGTCCTTTAAAAGCTCCTTCAATTGATTCTTCTTCTTCTTCTCACTGAGCTGATATTTTTTGGGTGTTCATAACCCAAACTTCAAGCATATGTTAGGTAAGTTTTTACCTTTTTATGTCACTTTACCGTGTATTTACCGTGTAGTAGGTATAACTGTATGTAAATATTCTAACATTTATATTGTACGTGCTTCTATGTTTATAATCCAAACAGGTCGATATAGTTTTTAAGTCTTAAAGTATTGTTCTACTACTGTTTAAAAAGGGCATAAATCTGATCTATCATGATGTTAGCCAAGAACTCACTCGCAATATTCAGGTATGAACTATGTAACATAATTATAATTTCTTACCAAAAAACTATTAGAAATTTAAGAGTACAATATTCTTCTAATTGCCTCACAATAAATCATAACTGAAGCATACAATTCCGTCTAGCAGCTAAGCAATAAACATAACCAATAATTATGAGTTTATGATTTCATAACAAAGCAATACTCTTTACAAAAAAGACACAAGAGATTGTTATAGGATCAATATTCATCACTTTTAGATATTTATATTTTTATTTTATGATTGCATCATATTCTTTAATAATATTTATGTAATTTTCAATAAAATTAGTACCTATTAATATAGGGTTCACGCGCAATAAGACTAGTTTAAAAAGGACAGGAAGCTAGTTAATTTTAAAATTCAAGTCAAAGATTAAGCGGAAAATGTGAGTGTTCATGTACTGTAAGGACGAAGATGTCAATATACTATGACATAACAATCTCTAGGCACCAATCCATTTAATTTAAGGTTGCAATCAGTGATCCAAAACTCACAATAAATTTGTTGATTTACATACTAGGACATAGCAACAACAAGAGCATAAGCAGGATATATCCATAAAGACAGATCATCAACAATAGACCATCATAAATATCGTGTAGATAGGGAATAGATTTTTATTGCAGAGCCTTCAACTGTAATCAACTGAAACTGTTACAGGTTTGTTGCGCCGAATAATATTTAAGCAAATCAATCAAATGTATAAGAAGGGTAAATCATAGCCAACCATAATTAATACCGAATTAAGAACTGAAGCAACAAGATAGCAGACGTAATAGAGATGACATTCAAGAGACTTTATTGATCATGAAAATTGGCCCTGCATCTCCTTGGAGAGGTTCAGGGAATAGTAATCCATTTTCTATCCTCCAGATCGATCCTGCTTTTCTTTGGGAGAGGTTCAAGGAATCCGTTTATCTCTCCCCTTCCGGGGCCTTTTCTTTTTCGGAGAAGGGATATCCTTTTTCTTTCTTGAGAAGGAGAGAGAGAGAGAAAGAGAGAGAATGCCCCAAAATCTCTGGAGCCCCCTCCCTTAAAATAACTCTTTTCTTCCCTATTTATAATTGGGGCCTCACGCCCATTGGGCCTTCTTTTGGTCGACCAGGTAGAGGGGGCGACCTCTACGCTTGCTTCGTATTTGATGTGGATTGGGCGAGGTCAGGTTCGCTGGTCATTGCTCTGGGGAGCGTACTTGAGACGGGGTCGATACCACGACGGTCGACCAGTCAGATTTCTGACCGATACAGTTAGTCCCTCCGTTCGTCGGGGTTGTACCCTATCGGCCTCGACGGACGGACTATGTAGCGACGTGGTCGTATTGGGAGTCTGGTTCGTATTCCCTCTCTTAGTCACGCCATGAGTTTCGAAACAACATAGAGGGTGTTCGTCGATACTTTTCATACCGTCGCGACGGTTTCGAAGGTGAAACGGTGGCTGATAGATGGAACGTTGCTTTGTGCGAACAGTCGTGATGGCGCTTGACAGTCATTATGGCGCATGTTCCCGAGGGACGAAATTAATCTCGTGACTGGCCAGCTTCTAATGACGACTGTTGGTCTCCGCGCTTGGGGAATTCGTGCCCTATAAATTGGTTAGACCTTGCACTTTGTCATTCATACTTTCTTTTTGGTTGTTTTCGAGAGGATCTCCGGAATATTCATCCCTTGGGCATTTTGAGCTATTTCTTTGCCTCTTCTCTCATATTCTTCCTCTAATCTTCCTGTTTTTCCGATAAAGTTTCCCTCTTCCTCTCTGAGTTAACGATGGCGGGAACTTCTTGTCACGACAATCTTCCGGCCATCCCGCCGGCGACTAAGGGTCACGCTCCGGCGGAGGGGGATTTAGGCCTGGCGGATAACGAAGATGTTCCCTCAGTGGATGAGATCTTGTTCCGTGCGGGGAAGTGGTGGAAGACTTCAGCGCCGACGGCGGCAGGGATTACCCTGACATTGAATCCCTTATGGGGGAGCCTGGGATAAAGGAGCTGAGGGAGCGATGGGGCATCCCCAGCTACGTCGAGATAATACCTGCCGAGAAAAACGACAGGGTGCAGATAGACCGCCGTGGGTACTGCTCGTTATACGCGTACCCTTTTATTGTGGGGTACACATTGCCGCTCCCGATGCTAGTGGTTGACTTTTGTCGCTACTATGAGGTGTGCCCCGCCCAGATATCTCCGTACTTGTATAAGATCTTTCTCATGTTCATTAAATACGCGGAGCTGGCAAGTCGTGAAGTCACCCTGAGGCATGTGCTTATCCTGTTCGCACCCCAAAGGATTCGGGGCACTATGATCCACGCGCGTCCTCGCGGGTCAAGATGGTTGGTGGTCGGTATGGACGACTGTACCAACCGCCGCTTTGCTGATAATTTCTTCTTCGTGCGGACCGAGCATCTCGTGGCGGATCCGACCGGCTTCCCGCCGGTGTGGAATTTCGCCCGTAAGTATCTGCTTTCGGTCGCCAGAATTCGTTTCGATCTATCTTCCCTTATGTCTTGTATTACCTGTAGACTTATTTCTGATGTTCTGCTGTCGAGAAGGTGTCGCCGCCGCCCCTAGAGGGAATCCGGGAATGGGTAGAGGCTGTCCTGCCCCACACAGTGGGGATTCGCACTTGGGCGTCATTCTATCTGAAGTTTAGTCGTAGGCCCCTCACAGGTGAGATTGCTTTCTTACTTCCCGACCTCTTTTGTCCATTTCTCATTTCCTGAACTTTGTTCGTTGTGATTAGGGAGGGTTCGCAGAACCCGGGCCCCTCAGTTGGCGTTTCGTCGCCCGGGTGCGGTCGCTCGACTTAGTGCTCCATCTGTAGCTCGTCCTTCGTCGAGGGCGACATCTGTGGAGTCGGTGGCTCTCACCAACCCAGCCCGGGCCGTGCCTCAGGATGAAGGCCCGTCCGGTACTGTTCGTCCGCGAGTTGAGTCGTCGTCGACCGGGGAGGAGGACGAGCCACCAAAGAGGCGGAGAGTGGGCTTCGAGATGGTTCCCCCAACGGTGATTAACTTGGATTCTCCTCCGGCGGGCCAGGAGGGAGGCGCTGTCGCAGAATCTGCTGCAGAGGCAGAACATACGGTTGGTGCTTTTCCTGCGAGTCAGAGCCTAGAGGACTCTGCTGTTGCTGTACCTCGAACAGAAGTTCCTGCTGCGGATGCGACGAATGATCGGTCCTTGGAGACTACTGACGCGACCTTGGTCGAGCCGTCGTCATCCTCGATAGGTCGTGCCACACCGCCGGCGGCGGAGAGGGGGAAGACCGCGCTGGTGGATGAGTATGAGTCTGAGTCCGACCTGGACCCTGATGACGATCGAATGTTTGAAGGGGGCATCACCCATTCGGTGGTCAATGCGGGGGGGCCGGCCCGCCTCGTTGATATTCCCGCAGATATGAATCTGTTGGCCCAGAGGGGTGAGTTGGTGGAGCAGTTCAGCCTGCTGTGTTCCGAGGCTGAGAATGCCAGAATGGGTCCCTGAGGGAGGTTCCGGATGTCACCGTGATGGAAGAGGTGGCCGTAATGGGCTTGCGGGTATGTTATACTAGACTTTTAATCCGTCGGCCCTTTATTGTGGAGCGGGCATTTTTCTAACTACTCTTTATTTTTTTGCAGTCGTATATACTAGAAGTGGAGAATATCCGCACGACCAACGTTCGGTCGAGGATCTTTTTACAGATGTTGGGGAAGTACCGTCGTTACCGCGATAGGTGCCGTGAGCTGCATGAGCGGTTGAGAAATGATCCTCGCAACCAGGCATTGGGCGAGGAGTTGGAGCGGAAGGACCGTGAGCTATTGCAAGTGCTGCACAGCAGGAGTGAGCTCGAGGAGCGAATTCGTCTCAAGGACGAGGAGCTCGAAGTGGGGAGGGGTGTCGCCGCCGAGTGCGAGTATCCGGAAGGCAAGGTGCGGGAACTAAAGCTGGAGATAGAGCAAAGTCGGGCCAGAATTGTGGAAATTGAGGCCGAGTGGGGAGCGAAGCTGGCTGCCTTGGAGGTTCAGGTTGCCGACCTGGAGCGTGCAGAGAGGGACGCGTCAACTAGGGCGGCAGCCTTTGAGGCAGCGGTTCGCGTCCAGGAGTCTCAACGAGAGTCGGAGGGTGAGGGCTGGCGGCCCT
>NW_017675935.1:27168-55982 GCF_001879085.1 Nicotiana attenuata | reverse complement strand
AGTTGAAGAAGGGGGTCAAAAGGAATGAACCTATGTTCCTGGCAACCCTCTGCATTGAAGATATAGAACGCTCCTCGGGTCCCATTCCTGAACCCGTGAAGGAGTTACTACTGGAGTTTGAAGATGTCATGCCACAAGACATGCCAAAGCGGCTCCCGCCTAGGCGCACTGTGGACCATGAAATTGAGTTGGTGCCGGGCGCGAAGCCACCTGCCCGGGCGCCTTACAGAATGTCACAACCCGAACTCACCGAGCTTCGGAGACAATTGACGGAAATGCTAGATACAGGGATCATTGTACCCTCCAAGTCCCCATATGGGTCCCCTGTTCTATTCCAAAAGAAACATGATGGCAGCCTGCGACTCTGTGTGGATTATCGAGCTCTAAACATAATCACCGTGAAGAACAAGTACCCTATTCCCCTAATGGCGGACTTGTTTGATAGACTGGGTGGTGCTACGGTGTTCACCAAGATAGATCTGAAGACAGGTTATTGGCAAGTTCGGATTGCAGAGGGTGATGAACACAAGACGACCTGTGTGACAAGATATGGGTCGTACGACTTCCTGGTCATGCCGTTCGGCTTGACCAACGCCCCTGCTACGTTTTGCACTCTCATGAACCAAGTCTTCCGAGAGTACATCGACGAATTTGTGGAGGTCTACTTAGATGACATTGTGGTATATAGCCAGACATTGGAAGAACACCTAGTACACTTGCGGAAGGTCCTAGCTCGGTTGCGGGAACATGAACTATATGCAAAGTTATCCAAGTGCTCCTTTGCTCAGAAACAAATTGATTTCCTCAGACATGTCATCGAGGAAGGACGCATCAAGATGGACCAACAGAAAATCCAGGCCATCACAGATTGGCCGCCACCTAAGGATGTCCACGCCTTGAGGGTGTTCCTTGGCCTAGGCAACTTCTACCGGCGGTTTGTGAAGAACTACTCACTTATCGCAGTGCCATTGACAGAACTCCTCAAAAAGGTCACACCTTGGGATTGGGGACCAAGGAGAGCAGAGGCCTTCAACGCATTAAAAGCGGCTATGTCTAGTAGTCCCGTCTTGGCCCTTCCTGATTTGGCCAAGCCGTTCGAGGTACAAACAGATGCTTCTGACTATGCCCTCGGCGGAGTCCTGCTACAAGAAGGGCACCCTGTAGCGTACGAGAGTCGGAAGCTGAAGGATGCAGAGCGGCGCTATGCCGCCCATGAGAAAGAATTATTGGATGTCGTCCACTGCTTGCGCCTCTGGAGGCACTATCTGCTGGGAACCCCGTTCGTGGTCAAGACAGACAACACAGCTGTTAGCCATTTCATGACCCAGCCGAAGCTGAACGGTCGACAAGCCAGGTGGCAGGAACTCCTAGCTGAATTCCACTTCAACTTGGAGTATCGCAGTGGAAAGACCAATCATGTTGCTGATGCGCTCATTCGGAGAGCTGATCTAGCATCGGTGTGCCTACTCGCCACCCTAAGGGGGAGCGAAGTAGCCACATCCATCAAGGACCAAATACGGGATCTACTCATCAAGGATCCTGCTGCTCAGTATTTGGTTGATTTGGTAGGACAGGGCAAGGCTCGCCAGTTCTACATGGAAGATGGTTTTCTGAAAGTAAAAGGGAACCGACTTTATGTTCCTAAAGGAGGAGATTTGTGGAGGACTCTTCTAGCGGAATGTCATGATACTCTGTGGGCCGGCCATCCTGTGAAGAACGCACCATGGCGTTACTTCGTCGTGCCTATTATTGGCCTTAAATGGCCGATGATGTCGCTCAGTATGTGAAGACTTGTCTAGTATGCCAGAAGGACAAGTCGGACCGCTTGACACAAGCGGGACTCTTGGAACCACTCGCTGTCCCAAAGAGACCTTGGGAAAGCGTTTCCCTGGATTTCATCACCGGATTGCCCAAGGTCGGAGATCTCACAACCATCTTGGTTGTGGTGGACCGGTTTTCCAAGTATGCCACCTTTATTGCAGCCCCACAATATATATCATCAGAAGATACAGCTCGACTCTTCTTCTCTCATGTCGTCAAATATTGGGGCCTGCCCAAAGACATTGTTAGTGACCGCGACTCACGCTTCACTAGCAACTTTTGGACCCAACTCTTCAAGTGCCTTGGGTCAAAATTGAGTCACAGCTCAAGTTTTCATCCGCAATCTGATGGCCAGACGGAGCGGTTCAATGGTATGCTGGAGGAATACCTCCGCCACTTTGTAACCGGATCGCAGAAGAATTGGGTGAAGCTTCTGGATGCTGCTCAACTGTGTTTCAATTCACAAAAGAGCTCTAGTACCAACCAGGTGAAATATCAGATGTAAGGCAATCTTGTGGTATAGTGGAGTTAGGCTGTGGGGAAGTATCTGAGGTGGAAGGAGGTATAGGAAAAGTAGAATTAGGGCATGGGGAGGGATTATCTTGAGACATATGGGAGAAGGGAAAGATGTGTTCAATGAAATGAACATCCCTGGACACAAACAATTTTCTGGTGGTGAGGTTCAACAACTTATATCCCTTTTGACCAGCAGGATAGCCCATGAATACACATGCTATGGCCCTAGGATCAAACTTTCCTCTGTTATGTGACAAGGTGGAAGCATAACAAAGACAACCAAAACTTCCTAAGAAAAAATAAGAAGGTGCTTTACCAAACATTAGATGATAGGGAGTATGTCCTTTGAGCACTCTAGAGGGAAATCTGTTGATGAGAAATGTAGCTGTTAGGATGCATTCTCCCCAATAGCAAAGAGGCACTTTAGATTGAAAAAGCAAAGCTCTAGCAATCTCTACCAGATGTCTATGTTTCCTCTCCACAATCCCATTTTGTTGAGGAGTTCCCACACATGAAGTCTGATGCAAAATACCTTGTGACAAGAAGAACAAGGAAGCTGCAATACTGCTGCCCAATTCTAGAGCATTATCTGACCTGATAATCCTGACCTTAGAATTGAATTGCCTTTCCACCATGCTCAAAAAATATTTTAGAACTGAAAATGCACTACCCTTTGTGCTTAGTAGATAAGTCCAAGTGGCTCTACTAAAATCATCCACAATAGTGAGAAAGTACTTGTATCCATTGTGAGTAGGAGTTCTATAAGGACCCCATGTGTCAATATGTATTAATTCAAAAGGTTGCTTTGTTTTGATATGACTGATTGGAAATGGTAATCTAGACTGTCTTGCTAATGGGCAAACATCACAATGACAACTAGAATAGAAACAAATGAATTGGAACTGATATATTTCATTGCATTGAAAGGCAAATGCCCCAATCTTACATGCCAAAGTTTTACATCAGATTCTGATTTTGCTGAAATAGGAAAGGAAGTTGAAACAGCATTAGAAAAAGATCCAGGCAACAATCTATTAGCTGAACTAGAAAAAGAAGTTGCAATGTTGGAAAACAGGGTTCTAGGTTCTGTGACACTAGACTTCACTAAGTAAAGTCCCTCCTTAGCTTCACCAAAAACTTGAGGGCTCTTCATGAGAGGGCCCTGCAAAATACAGCCAAAAGAAGTGAAAACTAAAAGACATTTGAATCTTTGACAAAGTCTACAAACTGAGAGTAAGTTGTATTTGAAACTAGGAATATACAAAACATTTTCCAAAACTAGACCTGGGAAGATAGAAACACTACCAGCATGAGTAACCTTTACCCTAGAAGAATCAGGTAACTTTACCATAAGAGGAAAAGGTAGTGGTACTAGGAATAAGAATGTGTTGGCATTGAAACACATATGTTCACTTGCCCCTGAATCTATAATCCAAGAGTTGGAGAGATTAGAATTGGAAACTGAATAACAGGAAGGAGAATTAGTAAACAATATACCAGAAACTGAATTTGCATTAACATCTTGAGAAGTTCCCTGTCCTGTTTGTAGTTGATTCAGGAGATTAACCAACTGGCTGAATTGATCAGATGAGAGCTTTTGAGCAAATTGAGGTCCCTCTACCATGTTGCCATGAATTTCCTTTGTATCTTCTACCACAGTGGCTGAATTTCCTTTTGGAGAATTTTGCAGTCTTTTGTTCTTAGTAAATTTGAAATCAGCAGGAAATCCCACAAGTCTGTAACAGTTTTCAATTGTGTGATTAGTCATCTTACAGTAGGAGCACATCTGTGTATTCTTCTTTCCTTTGTATGCAAAATTTCCTTTATAACCAGTATTTCCATTCTTCTGTTGAGGGGGATGAGGTGCTGCAGAGTTCTGATAACTCTGAGGTCCTTGATTCTTCACCATGAAAGAAGCTCCATCTGTTGGAAATTGAGGATTAACATGAATTTTCCTTTGATTCTCATCTTGCATGAGAAGTGAGTAAAACCATGAGTATGTTACTCCTAGCCAATACATAGGTTTCATTCAAACCCATGAGGAATTGGAATAGCCTCTCATCTTCCTTAAATTGCTGCATTTTCTTCTTTCCTCCACATTCACAGTTGCATGAGCACTGCATATCAGAATTAAGAGTGTCTAATTCATCCCATAATCGTTTCATTCTAGTGAAATAAGTGGCAATGTCAGCAGTCCCTTGTACTAAATCAGCAAGTTCCTTTTGCAGGTGGTAGAGCTTGGCACCATTAGGTTGCCCAAATCTGTGCTCCAGATCTAACCAAAGGTCCTTAGCAGTCTTTGAGTAGAGAACACTATCAGCAATGACCTTGGTGAGAGAATTCAATAACCAAGAGGTTACCATGTGGTTGCATCGACTCCAGGTTGAGTGATTAGGATCTGTGAGAGGTGGCATAGGGCATGAGCCATCAATGAAGCCCAATGTGTTCTTAGCTGACAGTGAGATGAGGATGGATCTGCTCCAACCAGCATAGCCATGACCATCAAATGGGGTGTTCACCAGTATCATACCTGGTGCATCAGAAACATGAAGGAAGAAGGGATGAGAATAATCAATGGAGTTTCCATTGCCTGCTGCTGTTGAAGAAGAAGGGGTGTGTGTGAGTGGAGTTTCAGTGACATCTGAACCAGGAGCCATGGTTGAAGAAGAAAATCAGAAAATCTGAGGAAAATGAAACGAGGAAGAAGAGCTACTGCTCTGATACCATGAAGAAATTGAGAGTATAATTGGAGAGAATTTTCTGTATATTGAATTGATCTCATATGTACAAGGACACTGTATTTATATACATGTATTTCTAGAAAAGAAAACAAAGGGAATAAAAGAATAGCCTATGAAATATGTACACTTGTCCTAATATTATTTGTGTATGTCTAACAAAATAACTAACACTATCATTCCTTCTTCAAATGGCACAATACGTGCATGTGGGAATCTTCTAGATTTTGAGTGCAAATTAAACGGACCAGATTTAATCCATCAACATTTCTTTGAACAGCTGAGATGAAGCCACGTGGCTCATTGACTGCCTTAGTATAGTCAAAGATGAGATTGTGTCTTAGCCTAGTTTTGTCCGTCGTCTTCAACCTTAGCTTTCCTTTTCCTTCTTCTTCATCCATCTTCTGCAACCTTCTTTCTTGTCCACAATCATTTTCGTTACAAAGCATGGATTCATTTATTCCAACAGAAAGAGAGTCCTAATAGATTAGAAATTCAGGGCAAAATCCTAACAAGATGCAAAATTGGTTGTGTAAAAAATGGGATTCGAACCTCTTGTTGTCTTCATGTTCTCCTTCCGAAAACAAGTCGCTAACATTATTTTGTTTTGTTTTTCAGTTGTTTGTTTAGAATTTAGAAATGTTTGGCAAAGGCATCTGCATAGTTGTCAGGGTGGCCGAGTGGTCTAAGGCGCCAGACTCAAGTTCTGGTCCTCGTGAGAGGGCGTGGGTTCAAATCCCACTTCTGACATTTACTTTTGACCTTTTAACAATTTTTTTTTTTAGTTTTAAAAAAGCAATTCCTTTAGGTCAAAACTCAAAAGTAAGGTCTAATGAAATGGAAGAAGCAGGGAAGAAAGCAGGACGATCAGCGAAGAAAAACGACGGGGCAAATCGCTCAGGTGAAAGTGTAGTTTAAGCGTCATTAATTCAACTAATTGCTTTTCTGCATATGGCCTTAGGCATGGTGTTGCTCCCTGGACTGAACCATAAAAAGCACCTCTAAATCTTTTTAGATGCTCACATAATTAAGAAATATTATTTTCATCTTGATAATTTTAAGGATAAAGTTTGATCCAGTCTTATTATAGTTTGAAGTTGATCTAACTTGTTATTTATCCAATTTGTACGCGACCTTTCTTAGGTAAAAACAGCTTCTCAAATTAGTAAAAGATAACTTTTTTACCCTTTTCTTTGAGAACAAACTAGAACAGGTCTCAAAATCAATTTAGAATTCAAGTTTTAGAGAGTTCCCAAACCATCACTATGTCAACAAGTAGTATATGGTGCATGTATGACAAAGTAGTGTTAGCCTGTTAGGTCTCAAACAGCGTCTAATCTGATAAAAGTTTGAGGGGAAAAAAATGAAAGAGAAAAGTCCAACTTGAGAAAGGAAAAACATTCTACAAAGCATACTCTAGTACCTAATGAAGACTAACGAAACATGAAAAAATATCCAAACATATTATGTTTAAATTCGAAGAAAGCCAAAAGACTGAAAATAAAACATAAAGCTGTACAATAACTTTTAACAGGATATCACTGTTTTTTGAGTGCTATGACTAGGTTTTCTTCTTCCATTTTTTTCTTTTGGCGTCCTGTATCTGAAACAGACTAATTCGGATACCGGTGCCGATAGGGAAAATAAAGAAGAACTAGCTGTACACAAAGCCAGGAGATTCTCTTTTTGGGTGTAGAACTAGGTGTAGCATTTGTTTGTTGAATCGTAAGTGGTGGATATCTCACTAGGACATGAAGGAGAATCCCAACTCAAACTAGGCTTCCATTCATCAGCCAAACTAGTTGTCAAACTGAAAGGAAATCCAATTGATCTAATGTTTTCCCATTGAGTAGTATTATCATTTGTTGAATCTTGATTACTCCTTAACCCTGCTTCATCATCTTCCATACCTGCACTTCTTTGCATCTCTTGTGATGAACTAATTGAGAAGCTGTTCAGCTGTTGATTTGGACCTTCAAAATCAATAGTCTCAGAGGTCTTGATGTCATCAGTGATTAAGGCGGGGGATGTGTTGAAAAACATAGAAACCTCAGGGGAGGAAAACATGTAGTTGTCTGTGCTAGGACTTGAAAGAAAAGATGATCTTGATGCCATAGTATTAATTGTTTTATATGAAGGAACATTTGAGGCTTGTTGTAGTAAGTCATTGTTACTGGATAAGTGGAGAAGTGATCCAGTTTCAGTTAAAGAAGAGATATTCTGTGAGCCAAAATGAACAGTTGTACTTTGATTGAACACCTCCGGAGATGCAACTTCAGATACCGGATTTATCCAAGAGTAAGAAAGAGCTCTATTTGCCATTGAGTTGGTTTTCTTGAATATTCTGCAGATAGCCCACGAATCCTGCAGGAACCAAGTTGAACATAGTGATTTAAACTAAGGTAACAAAGTCTAAAATGGATAAAAATGAGGTTAATTAAGCTATATAGTGGACCTACATTTGGTGGAAAATTTCTATCCAAGAATTTCTTAGGTTGTGCTGACTCAATATTAGTTGTAGGAAGGCGAAACTCGTGCATCATCCAGTCAGTCTTTATGCCTCTAGCGGCTCTACCTCTGTAGAAGACTAAGGACTTCTTCAAACCAATACATTTGGTGCTATCAGAGGAATATATTGGTCTGTCAGTTCCAGTGGCCTTCCAAAAACCAGCTCCTGTAACACGGTTTGGACGGCTGCTGTTCCTGTACTTACGGTCCCTTGGACAGTAAAAATACCACTCTTTTTCCCCGGTACATGCTACCTCTGGACAAAAAATGGGAAGTCAAAGAAATATTAGAGTCTGGTTCATAATATGTAAGAATGACATGCAAACAAAAATAGTGTGACATCTTCTCTAAGTCTAAGATTTATATTGATTTTCTGAAAGGAAAGAAACATATAGTTTAAAACATTCTTCTTTTTTTCAAAACCAGACAAATTAATGCTCCAAATATGCATAAACATAGACCAACCCTGATGCATATTATGTGATTGCAGAAGATAGCTACTGCATGTTTAAAAAATGGTCAGAAGTTTCCTTGGTTCTTTTTGAGTTACTTCTATACACTATCACGCAACCTAAAGATAACTATAAGTAACCGTTCACAAAAATTGGATTAGTAGCCTGAAAATAAGGGAATTTACTTCCCACAATACGTCAGTGTACACAAGTTAAATCTTTTTTTACTAGTACGAAAGCAAGGACGGTTTCCTTTCGTGAAGAAATTAGAAACGGAAAAAGAACCTAAAGAGTCTGGAAATGAGATGCAGAGGAATTATTTTCTTACTTGGAAGATCCCATGGATCAAATTTATATATATCCACTTGTTTGATGAGCTCTATAGGAAGTGATCTCTGCTGAATCTTTCTCTTAAGATAGAATCCAACTAACTCTTCATCTGTCGGATGAAATCGAAAACCAGGTAGCATCACTTCATCAAGCTTTTCCACATCACTTTTGTTATCCATAGTTTCTCTAGTAAAAGTCTCAGTGCAAATCAACAATGTAATTCTCAAGTAAAGGTCTCAGGGCAGAGTTTTGATTGGGATAGCAACTTAGAGCATAGTAACATAGTTTGAGGCCATATTCTCCCTTAAAAACTGCAACTTAAGGACCAAAGTGAAGGCTATAGAGTTGTTTAAATCCAAATTTATGATCTCAACGAGACTAAAGAGTTAAGTGTGTATGGAGATATGTTTTTCACACCTCCCATGATGTGCTATTGTTGGCTACCTCTTATATGTTATTTTGAATTATGGCAATCAAAACAAAATGACAAGGCAATCTTCTAATGAGATTAGTGTATAATTAATATATTAATATGTTGGAGTTTGAATAGTTTTTTGTTTAGGGTGCGCTCTGATTACTGTTTGACAACGTTTTGTGTACATCCTCTGGAAGTTCCTCTGATTAAAATATGACTTTTAGGTCATTGGATCTAAAAATGGCAGTTTCTATTCTCTGATGAAAGCTTCTATACTTCCATAATCTTATTCTTTCAGCGACCTACGACCACGTGACCTGCCTCATTTAATATTTCGGATTCGTAGATATTCATTAAACAGAATTTTGAAAATAATTACAGTAAATAACCACTTAACCCCTTTCAATTTGGAACTACTCCCCCGTCTCATGTTAGTTGTCATGTTTCGCTTCTCGAAAGTCAACCTGATTAATTTTCGGAGCTATATTGAATTAGATCAACTTAATATTTCGAAAATAAAATTTGAATATATAAAAACTATATGAAAATTACTACAAGTTGCAATTTTTCTTATGTCTTTTTTTTGGTAAATATTTTTCTCATGTCAATATGATGAAAATATATTTTGAATGTTAGTCCAAATTTACATAGTTTGACTCCCGAAAAATAACACATAACAATAATTTGGGATGGAAGGAGTAATAAATTCGCTAGTTGGATAAGGAAACACTCATAAAATGTTGTCTTAAGTGTTTGTCTTGTCACTTTTGTCTTTTAATTGATCCATTTATTTAGTCGAAATTTTCATTACAACCTTATTCCCACTTGGTTACAAGACCATTGAATTCATGTGCAATGCGAGACATGAATACAGTATGATGATATATTTTCCGACAAACCTGAATTTTTCTTAGCATAAGTTACAGAGAATACAACGTAATTCTTCAATAAGAAAATCTCGCATTAGACTTGGTTTAATTTACCGTAAAGTATCTTACTTTGGATCAGTAAAAGAGATTAAGATGGTAAAAGAAAGGGGTAAATTATGTATCGTCAGAAGATTGATGGATCTGGAAATTTACGTCAGTGCATTGATTTAGGTTGGAATTTGGAGAAGATTGAGTATAATGCAAGACTAGGTTAACCACATTGTTTTACCAGCATCTAAGTGGTGAGCATGTGCACCCAAATACAATGAAGCTAATTAATGGGTAAATATTGCAGGTCACCAAACAGTAAGTCACGAGCAGCTCACCTACTAGAGTTGACTTGCTGTTTGACTGCTTCTGTAATCTTTTGATCATCTATTATTACTTTCTTTGAAATGTCGTCAAATATTTCGAAATCAATATTTATCAAAATCACTAATATATTAGGACCAAAGAAAGTAATAATTATTTTGTTTAACGTAGAGTAATATAGACGAATAACACTTCTATATGACATTTATGAACATGATAAAATTTAAGGCGAAAATTGCTCTTTTTTTTTTAACCCATAAGAGGTTGTAGTACGTAGTATATGAAAAGTTGGGAATTTCTTTTATTTTACTCATCTGCAATGATGAAAATATCACATTAATCTTTCAAAGAATTACATCACATTTTCAAAATGTATGCACGCTTTGATAAAATAATATTTACGACTGAAAATGACTTTCTCATAGTTGCATATGCAAAATGATGGCGATTGTGTTTAAGTGTAAGGAATCAATTATTTATCGATATATATAAGTCTTATAGCATGACATTTGTGTGGCACTTTGCTGATTTATCAAGGGGCAAGGAAAAACGGAAAATATATTTGGCCAAACCAAGAATGGCCCAAACGTCCCAAATGGGGGCATAATGGTAACTTCGCACGGCTTTTGAGGGCATAATGAATATTTGTGCATTTTTGTTTTCCATATGTACCCTTTGGCAGATTTTTCGTTTTAATTTAATTTTTTTCAACAATTCTCTCTCACTAATTTAATTGTCTTACCTTCCCAAGATGCATGCTTCATCATTTTCCATAAAGCTCCTTTACATATACTATACTAATTAAACGAAATACACTAAAATATACATATACTATACCAATTAATCGAAATACACTAAAATATACAGATAATATATTAGAGGAAATACATATAAAAATTAGAGGAAATACGTATAAAAATTACGGATTTATGATTAAAGTGGTCACTTTCTAACCCTAAACACTTAATATATTTGGCCAAACCTAAAAAGCTTTTCCAGCCCCCATTTTTCTATCTTTGTTTTCTCCTTCTTCATCTCTTATCTTTCTTAGGGTTAGATTAAGGAATGGACCACGGGAAGAGGAATAATGCTTCGAAAGTTTATGTAGTGTTTCGTGGTAAGAGGCCTGGATTGTACAACTCTTGGCATCAGTGTGCTCTTATGGTTATTGGTGTCAAGGGTAGCATCTTCAAGGCCTTCAAAACGTATGATGAAGCCATAGCAGCTTTTAATGAGTTTAGAAATGGATCTCAAGCTGATAGGTTATCGACATCGAAGGTGTATGTGGTATTTCGTGGTAAAAAGCCAGGATTATACAACTCTTGGTGTGAGTGTGCTCATATGGTTATAGGTTTCAAAGGAAGCATCTTCAAGTCTTACAAATCTTATGATGAAGCAGTAGCAGCATTCAATGAATTCCAAAAAGAAAATGTTTACAGTGAAGAACAATCTTCAAGTTCGTGTGTTGATGAAAGTGATGTTGTAGCAAGTGCTATGTCATCTGTGTTGTTAGCTGGAATGTTTGTAGGGATGAAGATTTCAAAAAATTGTTCAGTTTGATTGTTGATAAGAGTATTTTGTTCAGCTTTTGATTATTGTTTAGTTTGGTTATTATCAGTTTGATTGTTTAGTTTGATGTGTTACTGGTTGCCGCATTCAATCTCTGTAGATTAGAGTATTTAGGATGCCAAAGCCTTTGTCTTTTGTACTCCATGTTGGAATGAAATAAAATATGTCTCTTGAATTTATAAAAAAAAATTATTTTGAACTGAACTGAATGTTTTAGTTTGTCTATATTGTTGGAACCTTGTAAGTGCCAAAGTGTTATCATTTTGAACTTGTTTTAATCGGTACTACATTGATTCATAAGCACTCAACTATCTTCAAGTACTCATCAACTATCTTCATAAGTTTAGTATGTGCTATATTTTGCATCTTGAAGTACTAAACTATCTTCATATTTATTGACAATACATTTTCCTATTGTCCAATGTTGATGTCATAAGTTGAATGTGCTATATTAATTTGGAAAATAAATTGACCAATTTTAGAGGACTTAATTAATCTTTACAGATGTTACGTACTTTCATTTCATTAGGCATCAAACGAACAGTTGCAATATTGTAGACAATAGGACTGTTTTGTTAACTTGAATCAAACGATCATTATGCCTCACTGTTTTTTTAAGGGTTTTCTATACCCTTGTGTTGTATCATCAAACTCTATTTTTGCTAATACATGACCCCAGGTAATCTAGAAAAAGTTCATAAAAAACTAAATAAAAAAAAAAGATTCAAAACATAATAATAATTTCATTCATTAATATTAGATCGCATGATAACATCACCAATACATAATGAGAAAAATAAAAACAACACCATAGGGGATAGACAACTTCATAGACTAGTAGAAACACATCACCATAATCAAAAAGACAACATGAGATAAAACTTCATAATATATGGACTACTCAATATTCTGATTCACGGAAATAAACTTTGAGGTCTTGGAGACTGATTCGGTATCACTACTGATAACAATGATAGAATTGCTCTTAGCTCCATTCTGGACGTATGGTGTGGGCATATCGTCAAGCATAGTATAGAGTGAAGTTAGGGGATGCTCCTCCAACATCACACTTTTTAGGTAATCAATGCTTGAATCACGAACCACCCTCTCAATCAATTCATTAATCTCATGCTTCAGCTTGCTATAGTCACGCTTAAGATCCTGGTACAAAATATTATGACTAACCGGTGACCCATGGAGCGGTTGTTCAACAGCTTTCTTGGTCGGAGTCCTATCCATCGTTATGCTTAGATGTAGTAGTATTTTCAGTTTGATTATTTTATGTAGATCTAGCATATTTCACTCAAAATATATAGGGAGGATTATAATCTCTCAATTATAATAGCTATTCCACTTCCCAGTAGGAATTAAAGTCTCTTTGTAGAGACCCTATGCAACCATTACACTTCCCAATAGCCATATCCGCTCTTCCATGCGGACATTACACATCCTAGCAGACCCTTCCACTCCTACATGCATCCATTGCACTTCTCCATGACTACAATTAATTATAGAAGCTTATCTTTAATTTATCCATCCGCATATACAGATTTTGGATTTTTTTTTTGGAAATAAAACTTCTGCCATATAGTGGCAGTGCACTTCATAGGTTTTATGTCATAGTCTTACCTTAGAAGACTTGAGTAATCCATGTAACAATTATTTGATCCTTGGTCAGGTTTAGGTTTAGGTTTAGGTTCTCTTTTGGTTTAGGGTTAGGTTTAGGTTTAGGTTTTGATTTTCCGTATTTATTTTTCCACTTCTATATGAGCAAATTAATGTCGAGTTTTAAACTTTTTTGGCAAAAAAAAAAAGAAATCTTCCTAGTCTTGTTCTTGGTTGTAAAATGGTAGAAAAGAATTGGGGGACTTCTGCACTAAATATGTTGTTAAATGACTTCCCAATTTTAATTGGCTATTTTTAAACTAGTAGTCTTCTTAAAATAAATAAATATAACAATAATAAATGGAAAAAACACAAGCAATATTATAAAGAACAATCATATTAATCCATTACTATGATCCATTTGAAGTCATTACATATAATTAAAGAGAAGAAATTATCAACCTAAGCATTAGTTAGTCCTAGCTCTTCAACAGAGAAGATCACAGCCCCTGAAGTAGCCTCAACTAGTTCAAAGAGAAGGACATTCCCTTTCTTCAGACTATTGTCGATAACAAATTGTTTCCACCCATTGACGAGTCTTCTCCGACCACCACTTGTTAGAGTCACAACTCATTCCTTCCCATTACATTGAAGCATTATTTTAACCGAAATAGGAGGAAGATAACCACATATACTCTTTGGAATAAACTGCAAGAACACAATGTAAAGATAGGGTTCAGAGTTCATTGCTAGTTGGGATAATCAACAGTTATCAAATCATGAAAATTTAAGAAAAATAAATTACCAGAAAATCACGCTTAATGTACGATTTGGGCATCTTCATCCGAAACCATGGATAGAATTCTTCTTCAATCCATTCGTTAGCATTCATGTTTAGAGTATCTATTTTGTTTAGAGAGAGATGGAGATGTTGTTCTTGTGTTTAAGAGATATATAAAGAGTAAAAACTTTCAATTTCCCTCCAATCATATTTTTACTTTTCCCTTTGTTTCCCTCCAAAAATTGCATTTAACATTTTAGTCAAAAAATATCATATTGTTTTCCCTCCTAATAAAGAAGCTAGAATAAAAATATATATAATTATATATTTACTATTATATAAATAAGGTAATACGTATGACCTTAATTAATGAAATTATATAGACGGCTATTATACAAGGGTCGATATTACTACGAATCACAACGATATAATTATCATAGGTCATATGACTACAACCATATTAGTGAATGGACTTATATGGTTGTTGTAGGCCGATACGTATGACCTTAATATAAACGGTCGATATTACTATGAATCACAACGATAGTATATGCATAGGTAATCATATTAGTAAATGGACTTATACAGTTGCTATAGTCCGATATGTATGACCTTAATGAATGAAATTATATTTATAGACGGTCAATTACTACGAATCACAACGATATAATTATCATAGGTCATATGACTACAACCATATTAGTGAATGGACTTATATGGTTGTTGTAGGCCGATACGTATGACATTAATATAAACGGTCGATATTACTATGAATCACAACGATAGTATATGCATAGGTAATCATATTAGTAACTGGACCTATACGATTGCTATAGACCGATACGTATGACCTTAATGAATGAAATTATATTTATAGACGGTCAACTACTACGAATCACAACGATAAAATTATCATAGGTCATATGACTACAACCATATTAGTGAATGGACTTATATGGTTGTTGTAGGCCGATACGTATGACATTAATATAAACGGTCGATATTACTATGAATCACAACGATAGTATATGCATAGGTAATCATATTAGTAACTGGACCTATACGATTGCTATAGACCGATACGTATGACCTTAATGAATGAAATTATATTTATAGACGGTCAACTACTACGAATCACAACGATAAAATTATCATAGGTCATATGACTACAACCATATTAGTGAATGGACTTATATGGTTGTTGTAGGCCGATACGTATGACATTAATATAAACGGTCGATATTACTATGAATCACAACGATAGTATATGCATAGGTAATCATATTAGTAAATGGACCTTACGGTTGCTATAGGCCGATACGTATGACCTTAATGAATGAAATTATATTTATAGATGGTCAATTACTACGAATCACAACGATATAATTATCATAGGTCATATGACCACAACCATATTAGTGAATGGACTTATATGGTTGTTGTAGGCCGATACGTATGACCTTAATATAAACGGTCGATATTACTATGAATCACTGATGTTCTAAACGTCAATACCACACAAGAGGGGGGAGGGAGATTTGTGTGGTACCCAATTAGTACGACTGATTGCGGAATTAAGAGTACATAAAATAAAGAACACATAGATTTTTACGTGGAAAACACCTGGCTCAAAAGGTGAAATAACCACGACCTATTACTCAGTAGGATTTTCCCAAACTTCTACTAAAATCACTGAGCCAAAACAGCATTTACAAAACTCTTGTAAACCTAAGGATTAAACTCTAATCCCAGTGTGGCACACAACCTCAACTGTTGCGACACCTTCAAGTTAGCCTATAACTTGAATACTCGAAGTACCTATTATAATTGCTTCTACAAAAGCTGGAAAGATACAACTTTAAACCACCTACTATAATTGAACTAGAATAAGAATAAACACAATGGAATTGGTTCTTCTATCTTGTCCAAGTAGCTTCAGGAATGAACACTTGAATCTCACATAAATTGCTTGCAAAATTGCCTCGCTCTTTTGCTCTCAATTTAGTTTCACTTCTGCGTTTGTGCAATACCTTAAAAGAGAACAATTACTGTTATTTAATGAGTTAGTAATCAGAGTTTGATTGAGACTCAATTGCTGATCTTCCATCGAAGTTGAGTCCTTGAACAATACAAACTCCAACCCTATCCTTTTTCCGGATTGTGTCCTCTTCCCATGAGGATACTTTCTTTCCTCATCCAATATGCAACCTTTTCGATCAGTTCAGGAGATATTGCTGTGAGCACGTGATTTTTGCCCTAAGCAATAATTCCCAAAATCTCAAACAAAACAATTTCTTTAGTATTTTGTAATTTTCCTTGAATTTGGTGGCATTTTTTTGGTAATTGTTGCATTTTTATTCATGCATTTTAATTCATATGAAAATACAAAAATATGCATTTTTTGCATTTAGGATTTAATTTTACAATTTTAGTATTAGTTAGGTATTAATTAGCTTTAGAACAAAATTTAAAGAAAATTGCAAAAATAGTTTCTTTGCACTTTTAATTGTTAATTGTTGCACTTATCTTTAAATAAAGTTTTAAATAATTTTAGGAGTTAAATAGTTTAATTAGGTCTTTGTTTTGTTTTAGCATTTTATAAAATCAGAAAAAATATAAAATACAAAAATGAANCTTTTGTACTTCGTTTCCATGTACCTTCTGGTTGTGATTGTGCATTTATGTTGGGACTACGGATGTGGGATTCCGGTAGCTTCCCCCCCCCCCCCCCCTTGTTTGTTTACTTTGGGACTACGGGCTCGATTCCCGGTAGATCCCCCTGCACTTTTACTTTGGGACTGCGGGTTAGATTCCCGATAGATCCCCTGCATATTGATGGTTGGACTACGGGACGGTATCCCGGGAGATCCTTCGGTTTGGCACATGAGTTGGACTACGGGACGGTATCCTGGGAGATCCATTGGATAGTTGAGGAAAGGGCTACAGGATGGTATCCTGGGAGACCCTCATTGTTATCCTTGGTATTGAGTTGTAGTCATTCTGTGTTTATTTTGTTCTTTGTGTAGTTGTTATTGCCTCGTTGACCTGTCTTATCTCACTGCTGTACTCATTACTTCTGTCAGATTTTCATACTGTTGATTATTATTATATTTTTACCTCAGTAGGGCCCTGACTTTCCTCGTCACTACCTAACCGAGGTTAGCCTTGTGTCACGACCCAATTCCCAACCCGGTCGTGATGGCGCCTCTCGTGAAGACAAGGCCAGCCAGAACAACGCAACACCTCCTTTGAAGCAATTAATTAATATTAACAATTCTAACACATGCTTAATATAGTCATTAATGCGGAATTAGCGATAAAAACAAAGGAAACCATCCCGACACAGCCCAAACTGGGGTGTCACAAGTCATGAACTACTACAGAGTTTTCTATAGGTCTACAAAGATTAATACCCGGTACAATAGTCTGAAGCAAACATAAATGATATAAGATAGGGGAGACAAGGAGCTGCGGACGTCAACAGCTACCTCGTATCTCCAAATCGCTGCCTGGTCTAGAAGGAAATCAGCGCTCAGGTGCGGACTCTGCTATGCCTGAATCTGCACAAATGGTGCAGGGAGTAATATGAGTACTCCCACCCGGTGAGTAATAATAATAAATAATAACCGAAGGCATGAAAACACATAACTGCACAAAGCAATTTTATATCTGGCAGTAAAAACAGTAAAACAGTGGAACAGTAAAGAGTCGAATGAAATCTGCTTTTAAAATCAGGTAAATCAGGTAAAACAACAAGTAAATAGTGAGTAGAAATCTGCCCCTGGGCTCAGCATCAATCGCTCAGAACAGTATCAGCCCCTCGGGCTCAGTATCAGTCACTCAGCATAATAACAGCCCCTCGGCCTCACTCTCATATCACTGGGTACCCGCGCTCACTGTGGGTGTGTAGACTCCGGAGGGGCCCCTTACGGCCCAAGCGCTATATCAACATAAGACCTGAAAGCCTTCACACATCACACTCGAGGCCTGAAAGCCTCCTCACATATCACTCGAGGCCGGAAGCCTCCTCACAATACACTCGAGGCCTGAAAGCCTCCTCACAATACACTCGAGGCCTGAAAGCCTCCTCACAATACGCTCAAGGCCTGAAAGCCTCACTTAGTCCAGAAACATCATAAGCCCCTCGGGCATCAATAAAATAATAGTTCTCAGCCCCATACAACAGTGAAAATGTCATTAAAACCTCAGAATTCAATTAAGGCGGCTGGGTTTGCAAAACAATATAATTATAGGGACTGAATTCAAATAACGTATCAAAATAGTGAGGAAATAGTGATAACAATCCCTGAAGGATTCAAGTAATCGGCATTAATCCCAAAACATGGCAATAAGCCCAAATAACGATGATAAACAAATCAGCTTAGTCAATTATGTGGTAGAATATCAAACGGGACGGACCAAGTCACAATCCCCAGTAGTAAACAACCCCGCGCTCGCCATTAAGCGCGTGTTTCACCTCAATATAGCACTACGTTGTGCAAATCCGGGGTGTCAAACCCTCAGGATATCATTTACTATCATTACTCACCACAAGCCGGCCAAAATCCTAGCTCGCTATTCCCTTGCCTCGCGAATCAACCTCCTCATGCGTAGAATCTGATCAAAATCACAAGGAATACGTTACAATAGGCTACGGGAACATAACCCAATCGAAAAGACTCGAATAATATCGAAAATCATGAAATTGGCAAAACCCGAGCCCCAGGCTCATTTCTCGAAAAATCAGAAAATTCACATCACCGGATTCCTTATCCCGCCACGAGTCTATACATATCAAATTTACCAAAATCCCAACTCAAATGCTCCCTCAAACCCCAAATTTTCTTTCTCTTATGTTCAAGCCCTAACCTCCATTTTTGACCTCTAATTCCTTGATTTTTCACCCTTAAATCATGTAATAACACATTAGATTTATGTTTTAGGCTCAGAATTCCTTACCTCAATGAAGTCCCTTGATTCCCTCTCCAAAATCGCACAATAACCTCCAAGTCCGAAGTGAAAATGTTGAGTTCTTTCAAATCGCGAAGATGGAATTAAATATCTCTGACCAGGCCTTTCCGCTTCTGCGGTCATTTTTCTACTTCTGCGGAATTTACTAACTCACCCAGGACCGTTTCTGCGGTCCAATACCGCTTCTGCGGTGACCGCATCTGCCGGCCACCGACCGCTCCTGCGGAAGCGGCCTCTCTCCTCCAAAACCGCACCTGCGACCATTTACCCGCATCTGCGGCCCCCTTTCCGCAGATGCGGAAATACCAGATACCAGGCATATCAGCAATCGCACAAGTCCAAAATTCACCCCGTTGGCCATCCGAAATCACCCTGAGGCCCCCGGGACCTCAACCAAAAGTGCCAACCCATTCTAAAACATCATCCAAACTTGCTCCAATCATCAAAACATATCTAATAACGCTAGAATCATAAATTCTCACCGAATTCAAGCCTAAGTTTCTCAAAAACTTCCGAAATACGCATTTGATCAAAAACCCGACCAAAACACCTCCGAATGACCTGAAATTTTGCACACACATCCAAAATCGCCCAACGAAGCTACAACAACTCTCGAAATTCCATTCCGACCCTTGGATCAAAATCTCGCCTATCAATCGGAAATCACCAAAATACTAACTTTGCCAATTCAAGCCTATTTCTACACCGGGCCTCTCAAAATGAATTCCGATCACACTCCTAAGTCACAAATCAACCCCCAAAGCTAACCAAATCACCGGAAATCACATCCGAGCCCTCTAACTCATAGGTCAACATCCGGTTGACTTTTCCAAAACAAGCCTTCCTTAAAGAGACTAAGTGTCTCATTTCCATCCAAAACCAATCCAAATCGACTCATTCACACGAGACCCTTATAATAAGACATAAGGAAGCAGAAAATGGGGAAACAGGGTGGTAAATCACGTGACGACGGGCCGGGTCGTCACATCCTCCCCAACTAAAACAAACGCTCGTCCTCGAGCGGGTCAAGAAACATAACTGGAGCCATAAACAGGTGAGGATATCTGCTCTGCATCTCCCGCTCGGTCTCCCAAGTAGCCTCCTCCACGGGCCGACCTCTCCACTGCACCTTTACCGAAGCTATATCCTTTGATCTCAATTTTCGAACCTGACGACCCAAAATAGCCACTGGCTCCACATCATAGGTCAAGTCATCATCCAACTGAACAGTACTGAAGTCCAAAACATGGGACGGGTCCCCAACATACTTTCGGAGCATAGATACATGAAACACCGAATGCACGCCCGATAAGCTGGGTGGCAAGGCAAGCTCATAAGCCACCTCCCCAATCCTCCTAAGTACCTCAAAAGGCCTTTCCAAACCGCATAACACCCTTCATGGGCGAAACCTTCAACAAGACCTTCTCACCCACCATATACGAAACATCCTGAACCTTCCGGTCCGCATAACTCTTCTGACGCGACTGCGCTGTACGAAGCCTCTCCTGAATCAGCTTCACCTTCTCTAAGGCGTCTTGAACCATCTCTGTCCCTAATAACCTAGCCTCGCCGGGCTCGAACCAACCAACAGGGGATCTACACCGCCTCCCATACAACGCCTCATACGGAGCCATCTGAATGCTCGACTGATAACTGTTGTTGTAGGCAAACTCTGCAAGCGGCAAAAACTCATCCCAAGAACCCCCAAAATCAATGACACAGGCATGCAACATGTCCTCTAGTATCTGAATAGTACGCTCGGACTGTCCGTCCGTCTGAGGATGAAATGCTGTGCTCAACTCCACCTGAGTACCCAACTCCCGCTGAAAAGTCTTCCAGAACTGAGAAGTGAACTGAGTGCCCCTATCTGAGATAATCGACACTGGAACCCCATGCAATCGGACAATCTCCCGAATAAAGATCCCTGCCAGCCACTCCGAAGAATAGGTAGTACATACTGGAATGAAGTGCGCGGACTTGGTCAGCCGATCCACAATCACCCAAATCGAATCAAACTTCTTCAAAGTCCGAGGGAGACCACTCATGAAATCCATAGTAATCCTCTCCCACTTCCACTCGGGAATAATCATCCGCTGAAGTACACCACCCGATCTCTGATGCTCATATTTTACCTGCTGATAGTTGAGACATCGAGCCACAAATCCTACAATATCCTTCTTCATCCTCCTCCACCAATAATGCTGCCTCAAATCCTGATACATCTTCGCGGCACCCGGATGAATAGAATACCGTGAGCTGCGGGCCTCCTCCAATATCAACTCCCGAAGCCCATCCACATTGGGCACACAAATCCGGCCCTGCATCCTCAACACGCCATCATCATCAATAGTCACATCCCTGGCATCATCATGCTGAACCCTGTCCTTAAGGACAAGCAAATGCGGATCATCATACTGGCGCTCTCTGATGCGATCATACAAGGAAGACCGAGAAACCACACAAGCCAACACCCGACTAAGCTCCGAAATATCTAATCTCACCATCCGATTGGCCAATGCCTGAACGTCAACTGCAAAGGGTCTCTCCCCAACTGGAATGTACGCCAAACTCCCCATACTAACCGCCTTTCGGCTCAAAGCATCGACCACTACATTGGCCTTCCCCAGGTGATACAGAATGGTAATATCATAGTCCTTTAATAACTCTAGCCACCTCCGCTGCCTCAAATTAAGATCCTTTTGCTTGAAGAAATGCTGAAGACTGCGATGATCGGTGAATACCTCACAAGATACTCCATACAAGTAGTGCCTCTAAATCTTCAAAGCATGAACTATAGCAGCCAACTCCAAATCATGAACAAGGTAGTTCTTTTCGTGGGGCTTCAACTGACGAGAAGCATAAGCAATAACTCTACCCTCCTACATCAGTACACATCCGATCCCAACTCTCGAAGCATCATAATATACAGTATAAGAACCTGAAGCCGATGGCAAAACCAATACTGGAGCTGTGATCAAAGCTATCTTGAGCTTTTGAAAGCTCTCCTCGCACTCGTCCGACCATACAAATGGAGCACCCTTCTGAGTCAACTTGGTCAAGGGCGATGCAATGGAGGAAAATCCTTGAACAAACCGGCGATAATAACCTGCCAACCCAAGGAAACTACAAATCTCTGTGGCTGAGGTCGGTCTAGGCCAACTCTGCACCGCCTCTATCATCTTTTGGGTGGACCTGAATACCCTCGCTGGACACCACGTGCCCCAAGAAAGCTACTGAGCTGAGCCAAAACTCACACTTGGAGAACTTTGCATAAAGCTTCTCCTCCCTCAATCTCTGCAATACAACTCGGAAATGTTGCGCGTGCTCCTTCTGGCTACGCGAGTACACCAGAGTATCATCAATAAAAACGATAACAAATGAATCCAGATACGGCCGAAACACACTGTTCATCAAATGCATGAACGCTGCTGGGGCATTAGTCAGCCCAAAGGACATAACAAGAAACTCATAGTGCCCATATCTAGTCCTGAAAGCAGTCTTCATAATATCCGAATCCCTGATCTTCAACTGGTGATAGCCCGAACGGAGGTCAATCTTGGAGAACACCCTCGCTCCCTGAAGCTGGTCAAATAAATCATCAATGCAAGGTAGGGGATACTTGTTCTTCACTGTTACTTTGTTCAATTGCCTGTAGTCAATGCACATTCTCATCGTGCCATCCTTCTTCATTACAAACAGCACCGGTGCACCCCACGGTGACACACTCGGCCGAATGAACCCCTTATCTAGGAGTTTTTGAAGTTGATCCTTCAATTCTTTCAACTCCGCTGATGCCATATGATACGGAGGAATGGAAATGGGTTGAGTGCCCGGCACCAGGTCAATACCAAAATCAATGTCCCTGTCCGGCGGCATGCCCGGCAGGTGTGCAGGAAACACATCTGAAAACTCCCTCACAACCGGGACAGAATCAATGCTAGGAGTCTCGGCTCCAACATCCCTCACAAATGCCAAATATGAAAGACAACCCTTCCCAACCATACGCTGGGCCTTTAGGAATGAAATCACCCTGCTAGGAACATAATCAGTCACACCGCACCACTCGATCCTCGGAGCACCCGATATAGCCAAGGTGACTGTCTTAGCATGACAGTCTAGGATAGAATGACACGGAGATAGCCAGTCCATGCCCAAAATAACATCAAAATCCACCATGCTCAATAGCAGTAGATCAACTCGGGTCTCCAGACCCCCAATAGTCACTAAACACGACCGATATACATGGTCTACAATAATAGTATCGCCCACCGGGGTAGATACATGAACAGGTAAGGCAAGACACCCTCGAGTCGTACCCAAATGATGAGCAAAATATGAGGACACATAAGAATAGGTGGAACCGGGATCAAATAAGACTGAGGCATCTCGGTGGCATACTGAAATAATACCTGTAATGACAGCATCCGAGGCAATAGCATCTGTCCTGCCCTGGAGAGCATAAAAGCGAGCCTGACCACCGCCCGATCGACCTGCACCTCTGGGGCGACCCCTGACTGCCTGACCCTCACCCCTAGATGGCGGGGTGGGTGCTGAAGAAACTGGACCAGAAGACGAGGGCTGACCCCTCTGCTGAGATGAGCTAACAGCACGACGAGGACACTGCCTCCACATATGCCCAAACTCTCCGCACTCATAACAACTCCCAGGTGCCGGGGAATGGGACTGAAGGGAACCTCTTGCGCCGGAGTGACTAGCTGACGCACTCGGCCTAGAAGAACCCTGAGCAGACGGGGCACGAGATGAACTCTATGCTGGAAGAGCGCTGAGTGAAGGCTGACTCTGCTGAGAACCATGATGATCATGACCTGAAGATGCCCCGCGATACTCGGGACGAGCCGACTGAGCGGGCCTGAAAGAACGACTCCGACCCTGCTGAAACTGGCCCCTCGAAGGAGCGCCACTGTAACTGCCAGAACCTCGAGGCCTCTTGGCCTCCCTCTCCTCTCGATCCTGACGACGAACCGCCTCGATCTCTCGGGCTATATCAACCACCTCCTCAAATGAAGCACCCAATACTCTCTCTCTAGTCATAAGAACACGGAGATGGTAGTTAAGGCCATCAACAAACCTCCTGATCCGCTCACGATCCAAAGGAACCATCCAGACGGCATGACGAGCCAACTCTGAAAACCTCATCTCATACTGAGACACAGTCATATCCCCTTGCCGTAGCCACTCAAACTGCCTGCGCAGCTCCTCTCTGTGGGACTGCAGTACATACTTCTCCAGGAAGAGAGTGGAGAACTCCTGCCAAGTCAAAGGTGCTGCACCGGTCGGCCTACGCCCCTCATACGCCTCCCACCAAGTGAAGGCAGCCCCAGTAAACTGAAAAATAGTAAAAGCCACACCACTGGACTCAAGAATCCCTGTTGTACGGAGCATCCGCTGACATCTGTCGAGAAAACCCTGGGCATCCTCGCCCTCAGCACCACTGAATGTCGGAGGTTGGAGTCTACCAAACCTCTCGAGATGACACTGCTCGTCATCGGGCATAGCTGGAACCCTGTACTCCTGTACTGGTGCAACTGGCTGAGCTGGAGGTGCCTCTGGAGTCTGTAATCCCTGCACTACCTGCTCAGGTGTGCGAGCAGCGGGGGTCTAATTGCCTTCCCCAGCCTGCGAAGTAGCTGCTGCTGTAGTGGCTGAAATGACCTGAACCAGGCCAGTGCAAACTGTCAAAATCTGAGCCAGAGTCTCCTGAAGACCTGGAATCACAATGGGCACAGCTGGTGCCTGAACTGGTGCTGCTGGAGCCTGGTCCTGAGCTGGGGCAACTGGAGGATCCACAGGTGCTGCCCCTGCTGCTCTATCTTTGCCACGACCACGACTGCGTCCACGACCTCTGGTGGCCTCAGTGGGTGGTACTGGTGGTCGTCCACCTCGTCCGGTAGCTTGTGTCCTCACCATCTGTGAGAGAATAGAACAAAGAGAACTTTAATACTCGGATCAACAAGCTCGCACGACAAGAATTTCAAGAATGTGGAGTTTTCCTAAAGGTTCTGCAGCCTCTCGAGGATAAGTACAGACGTCTCCGTACCGATCCGCGAGACTCTACTAAACCAGCTCTTGACTCGCGAGACCTAGTAACCTAGGCTCTGATACCAACTTGTCACGACCCAATTCCCAACCCGGTCGTGATGGCGCCTCTCGTGAAGACAAGGCCAGCCAGAACAACGCAACACCTCCTTTGAAGCAATTAATTAATATTAACAATTCTAACACATGCTTAATATAATCATCAATGCGGAATAAGCGATAAAAAAACAAAGGAAACCATCCCGACACAGCCCAAACCGGGGTGTCACAAGTCATGAGCTACTATAGAGTTTTCTATAAGTCTACAAAGATTAATATACGGTACAATAGTCTGAAGAAAACATAAATGATATAAGATAGGGGAGACAAGGGGTTGCGGACGTCAACAGCTACCTCGTATCTCCAAATCGCTGCCTGGTCTGGAAGGAAATCAGCGCTCAGGTGCGGACTCTGCTATGCCTGAATCTGCACACATGGTGTAGGGAGTAATGTGAGTACTCCGACCCAGTGAGTAATAATAATAAATAAAAACCGAAGGCATGAAAACACATAACTGCACAAAGAAATTCTATATCTGGCAGTAAAAACAGTAAAACAGTGGAACAATAAAGAGTCGAATGAAATCTTCTTTTAAAATCAGGTAAATCAGGTAAAACAACAAGTAAATAGTGAGTAGAAATATTCCCCTCGGCTCAGCATCAATCGCTCAGAACAGTATCAGCCCCTCGGGCTCAGTATCAGTCACTCAGCATAATAACAGCCCCTCGGGCTCACTCTCATATCACATGGGTAACCGCGCTCACTGTGGGTGTGCAGACTCCGGAGGGGCCCCTTACGGCCCAAGCGCTATATCAACATAAGGCCTGAAAGCCTTCACACATCACACTCGAGGCCTGAAAGCCTCCCCACATATCACTCGAGGCCTGGAAGCCTCCTCAAAATGCGCTCAAGGCCTGAAAGCCTCACTCAGTCCAGAAACATCATAAGCACCTCGGGCATCAATAAAATAATAGTTCTCAGCCCCGTACAGCAGTGAAAATGTCATTAAAATCTCAGAATTCAATTAAGGCGGCTGGGTTTGCAAAACAATATAATTATAGGGACTGAATTCAAATAACGTATCAAAATAGTGAGGAAATAGTGATAACAATCCCTGAAGGATTCAAGTAATCGGCATTAAGCCCAAAACATGGCAATAATCCCAAATAACGATGATAAACAAATCAGCTTAGTCAATTATGTGGTAAAATATCAAACAGGACGGACCATGTCACAATCCCCATTAGTAAACAACCACGCGCTCGCCATTAAGCGCGTGTTTCACCTCAATAGAGCACTACGTTGTGCAAATTCGGGGTTTCAAACCCTCAGGATATCATTTACTATCATTACTCACCTCAAGCCGGCCAAAATCCTAGCTCGTTATTCCCTTGCCTCGCGAATCTACCTCCTCGTGCGCAGAATCTGATCAAAACCACAAGGAATACGTTACAATAGGCTACGGGAACATAACCCAATCGAAAAGACTCGAAAATATCGAAAATCACGAAATTGGCAAAACCCAAGCCCCAGGCTCATTTCTCGAAAAATCAGAAAAATTCACATCACCGGATTCCTTATCCCGCCACGAGTCTATACATATCAAATTTACCAAAATCCGAGCTCAAATGCTCCCTCAAACCCCAAATTTTTTTTCTCTTAAGTTCAAGCCCTAACCTGCATTTTTGACCTCTAATTCCTTGATTTTTCACCCTTAATTCATGTAATAACACATTAGATTTATGTTTTAGGTTCAGAATTCCTTACCTCAATGAAGTCCCTTGATTCCCTCTCCAAAATCGCACAATAACCTCCCAGTCCGAAGTGAAAATGTTGAGTTCTTTCAAAAATTCGCGAAGATGGAATTAAATATCTCTGACCAGGCCTTTCCGCTTCTGCGGTCATTTTTCTGCTTCTGCGGAATTTACTAACTCACCCAGGACCGCTTCTGCGGTCCAATACCGCTTCTGCGGTGATCGCATCTACGGGCCACCGACCGCTCCTGCGGAAGCGGCCTCTCTCCTCCAATACCGCACCTGCGACCATTTATCCGCATCTGCGGAACCACATCTGCGGCCCCCTTTCCGCAGATGCGGAAATACCAGATACCAGGCATATCAGCAATCACACAAGTCCAAAATTCACCCCGTTGGCCATCCAAAATCACCCCGAGGCCCCCGGGCCTCAACCAAAAGTGCCAACCCATTCTAAAACATCATCCAAACTTGCTCCAATCATCAAAACACATCTAATAACGCTAGAATCATAAATTCTCACCGAATTCAAGCCTAAGTTTCTCAAAAACTTCCGAAATACGCATTTGATCAAAAACCCGACCAAAACACCTCCGAATGACCTGAAATTTTGCACACACATCCAAAATCGCCCAACGAAGCTACAGCAACTCTCGGAATTCCATTCCGACCCTCGGATCAAAATCTCGCCTATCAACCAAAAATCGCCAAAATACTAACTTCGCCAATTCAAGCCTATTTCTACACCGGGCCTCCAAAATGAATTCCGATCACACTCCTAAGTCACAAATCAACCCCCAAAGCTAACCAAATCACCGGAAATTACATCCGAGCCCTCTAACTCATAGGTCAACATCTTCCTTAAAGAGACTAAGTGTCTCATTTCCATCCAAAACCAATCCAAATCGACTCATTCACACGAGACCCTTATAATAAGACATAAGGAAGCAGAAAATGGGGAAACGGGGTGGTAACTCACGTGACGAAGGGTCGGGTCGTCACAGCTTGGCACTTACTGAGTACCACTGTGGTGTACTCATGCCCTTCCTGCGCATGTTTTTCATGTGCAGATCCATGTACCTCTTCTCAGGCGCACTATCCTTGAGGCGAGGAGATACACGGAGACTTCGAGGTATATCTGCCGCGTCCGCAGACCAGGAGTCTCTATTGTGTTCCAGCTTTAGTATTTAGTTTATCCCTTCCTCTCAGTTGTTTAGATATTCAGGAGTTAGAGCAGTGTACTATGTTTCTGTTAGCCTGTGGTTCCCGTGAGTTTCCGGGTTTTGGGATTGAGTTGTAGACTTCCGCATTCCTTTTGAGTTGTATAGGCCAAGCGGCCTTATATGCAGTTATTATTTTTAATATGTTAGCTTTATTTAACCATTTCGCTAGTTAAGTTGTTATTTCCGCATCGATAGGCTAACCTAATTGTAGGAACTAGGTGCCATCACGACATGTCGTGACACTTTTTTTTCTTTTTCTTTTTTTTCTTTTTTTTCATTTTTGTCACTCTCTTCTTTTTTTCACTTTTTCTTTCTTTTTTCACTCAATTTTTTTTTCAGTTTATTTTTCACTCAATTTATTTTATATCTGTAATCGAATCCAATGGGGATTGCCTACGTATCATGACCCCGCATGAATCAGATCTTGCGTAGTTCGAAAAAAATTGGGAACTGAGTAAACCAGCTCTTTTTTTTTCTTTTTATAAAATTCAGACCATGAAAGCTTTAAGGCAAAAGAAAAATATTTTTGATTTTTTGAATTTTTTTTTTTTGGAATTTTCTAAAAAAAAATGCTTTAAAAGAAGAAAGGGAATTTTTTTTTTGGATTTTTGATTTTGATTTTGTTTTAGTTTTTGTAATTGAAAGACTTCTAAAAATTCATTTGCTTTTGATTTGAACTTTGGGAATTTTAAAAGTAAAAGTAAAATATTTTTAGTTCGTAATTTTCATTTCGTTTTCTCTTTTTCTAAAGTAAGTAAAGTAAATATTTTTGGAATTTTTGGAAGTTTCCTCTT
>NW_017675935.1:8581-27148 GCF_001879085.1 Nicotiana attenuata | reverse complement strand
CACTCTAATTTTTTTTCAGTTTTATTTTTCACTCTAATTTATTTTATGGCTGTGATCGAATCCGAGTGGGGGTTGCCTACGTATCATCGACCCCGCATGAATCACATCTGGCGTAGTTCGGGATGAGTTAGGGAATTGAAGTAAACTAAACTTTCTTTTTTTTTCTTTTAATAAAACTCAGACCATAGAAAGATAGTAAGGACAAAAAGAAAAATTATTTTTGATTCTTTGTAATTTTTTTTTTTTTTTTGGAAATTTCTAAAAAAAATGCTTTAAAAGAAGACAGGGAATTTTTTTTTTTGGATTTTTGATTTTGATTTTGTTTTGTTTTTGAATGAAAGACTTCTAAAAATTCATTTGCTTTTGATTTGAACTTTGGGAATTTTAAAAGTAAAAAGAAAATATTTTTGTTCGAATTTTCATTCGTTTTCTCTTTTTCTAAAGAAGAAAGAAAATATTTTTGGATTTTGGAAGTTTCCTCTTAATTCTCGAAGTGGGACTTTTAAGAAAATATTTTAAATTTCTGAGCTTTTATTTATTTACAAAAGTACTTCTAAAGAAAAACGAAAATATTTTTTGGACTTCAATTTTTCAAAACTTTTTTTTTGACAATTACGAAAGAAAGACTTTTAAAAAGTATATTTTTTTTTTGGATTTTTGTTTCTGATTTTTTTTTGGATTTTTGGGAAAAATACCTCAAAATGAAGGAAACCCGTATTTTGGATTTTGATTTTTATTAATTTTTCTTTTTTCACATGAACGACATTAGAAGGAAGGAAACTATTTTTCTTTTAAAAAAACTACTCTTTTTTTTAGCTTTCCAAGGAAAGATTTTTAAAGAAGGAACTAAACGAAATTTTTTTTTTGATTTTTTGAAAATTGGGGTCGGAACCGATGAGGTTTGCCTACGTATCCCACATCCAGTGAGAATCAGACCCGCGTAGTTCGGTCAGATTTGACAAAACCAACTATTTTTTGAAAACCTTTCTTTTTCTTTCATTTTCTCAAAAATTCGGCAGAGTTTCAGAATTTTCTAAAATACCTACCTCTCACTCTTGTTTCCCTTTTTTTTCTTTTTTTTTTTGATTTTTCTTTCCCTATTCTGAAGCCGGTCAACATGCAAGCCGAAACAAATAAATGCACAAGTAGCACGTACGATGCATCAGGATGGTCTTTTCATTTCAGGTACACCTGTCCTAGACAGACCCAACCCCTGTGTTAAGTCTCCTAAGTCAAATGCACGTGATGCAAACAAACGTTCCTACTAGGGATCCGGCATGAGGCTTTGATATACTAGGTTTAAAACATGGGTTTATTGTTCTAGACCTGGTTTACCCGAGCGGACAACTCGAGCCGAGGGGGGGAGCGTACCGGGAATACAGAAGCTTCGCCGGCTTAGCAACTTATCCGAACCTCGTTCTAAAATGGGATAAGACTCTAGACAGAAGAGAAGTCCCACGAAGTTCACCCTTCTCCATGATTTAGAAGACTCAGATAGAGGAAGGGTTTCGTAGCAGTTTATATATACAATTCACCAAATATCAAAGCGTAAAGCATTTAGCACATTAGGATGAAACATGTAGGAAAATCAGATAAAGCCAATCATAACAGCTATTCTAAGCTCGAATTCTTAAACCCTGAACCGAAGTTCTGGGTTCGTTTCCCCAGCAGAGTCGCCAGAGCTGTCACACCTCCTTTTTTCACACACCGCCCCCGGAAGGTTAGTGTATGATGGAGTTTTTCCAATTTAAGTGACATTATTCGAAATGGGATTATTTATTTATCAGAGTCGCCACTTGGGATGGTTTTTGGTGTCCCAAGTCACTGGTTTATTTTGAATCCCAAATCGAGGAAAATTTTGACTTTCCATGTGAAGTCTGCGAACCAGAAATTCTGACTAAGGAATTCTTGTTAACCCGGGGGAAGGTGTTAGGCACCCCCGGATTCCGTGGTTTTAGCACGGTCGCTTAAACTATCATAATTGGCCTATCACCTGATTTTAATATATATTTCAACCTATAGTGCAATTTTAAATTATTTACCGCTTTTAATTAATTTTAAGGAAAATTGAACGTCGTTTAAAACGTGTCTTTGGATCGCCTCATATGAAATGCACCCGTTTAGGATTTGGATTTGGGTCACATGAAATGCACACCCGAGTTTAAGAAGGTAAAATTATTAAATAACACGCCTAAATCCACTAACGCGTTGTTAACTTTGCGGGAGGCCACGGAAATTCACTAAATGGCACGTCCCGAGTTCTAAGTATTTTAAAGGATATAATTAAAAGAGGGCCGCGCATTTGTGATTTTATTTGGTGCGGCGCACCTCAAATTTATTTTAAAAGAATATTTACCCTAGCACGTGGAGGACCATAGGCTATTTGTTATCTAATTATGGCTCAAATCAAATTATTTAAGGAAGTCTAATTAATTAACTAAATCTAGATAAATATCTGATCCTTAAAAGGCAACAGCAAAAAGAGAGGGTCCAATAAAAAGAACAGGCCTGCATTACATTAGGAAAAGGGTGCCCAGCTAATGCCAGACGAGACCCCAACATGGCTGAGGAATTGTCGTATAAAATTGGGCTCCAAATGAAGCTAGGCCCAGTGACGTATTCACAAAAGGGTAATAATTAGAACTGGGCCCCAGTTAGGCCCGGTTCTTGTGATCCGACTGATCCATACCCAAAACATAATCATATAGGCATAATTAAAATTAATCACATAAAACATAAGGTCTAATTAATAGATCTGAGTTATAAATTAAATCCTTTAACATAAATTAACTGAACCATTTGAATCTTCATAATAATAGCAATTTACTCACCACTTTTGAATGACCTGAATCACTAACACTTTATACAACATTTGAATCCTAATATCAACTTTACCAATGACAATAAAAACACGCAGAACTTGCAACTTGGAGATTTGTTGAACCATAAATTCATTACTTGAATCATAGTTCTTCAATGACACACATATCTTGCAGATACTCTGATTTGTTTTGAATATAGGGATGGGTAAATCAAGTAAAAATGAACTCGAAACACTGAAACCTCTTTTGACCCATCACTTGCAGGAAAACTGAACTCACATTAGAGCTGGAATAATAAAACACAGTCCATATATCTCATGACTCTAACAGTCCAAAATAGCTGTAACAATAAGAACTAAGAACTAACTCTATGCAGAATACAATCTAATGATAACTTTTTGTAGTGAACCTACAATATCAATAATATCAAAATCATGCTGTTGACACAGGATGAAATTCAACTAAACCAATCCAAGCATGTTGAAGCTATTAAACTACAGATTTCATTTCAACTTCAAGCCATACATCATGATAGCGTTCAGGAGCAAGTACCTGATTACAGCAAATACACAACGAAAAATGAGTTGGGATTCAAGGAGAAACAACAGCAGTAAGCTCGAACTAGCAGAACAGCAATTAACACAGTCTTGAAACCCAGAAATAAACCAGTTTCAAATAGACTTTGACCCAACCAATTTCAAACCAGACCTTGATGATTCAAATTCAAACCATTTTTACCCCAGGAGAATCCAGGAATTGTTTCAGAAAAAGGGAAACTCCAGAAATCACAATCAAAATTCAATGGAACAGTATTTTCAACGAAATTTAGCCTATTCTCTAGAATCTGATCTCTTAGCTATTAAAGTCTCTAGAATCTGATGTATTTTTAGACCTAAATTCTGTAGGCTCTTCCCCCTTTTTTGCAAGGCAAGAATGGCATGCCTTTATAGGCAAGCAATTAGGGCAGCCCTGCAGATTTATTTTTTACCCCTTAGGTCCTTTTTTAATTTATACTTTTTGCTTAAAAGTCCCTAAAATCTTGGCTTGTTACTCAAGTCATACTACCCAAAACCAGAAATTGACATTCAAACCCCACACTAGAAGCTTCTAAGGGCTTCCTATTCTGTTACTGCAAGATTCCCTTCTATCCAATTACCTAAACTACCCCTTAAACCCCTGTATTTTACTTCAGCCTACCAAACGGGTCAAATTAACCCAGGGTCCAGCCTCACACCAGGCTGAATTTCCTTTTCTTTGGGTTGCTGTGTTGGCAGATGTTATGGCCCTTGGGCTTCTGAGTCTTTGAAGCCCAGATAGTGATCAAAAGAAAAGAGAAAAGAAACAACAGACCACAAATAGGTGAGCCCAGCAATTCGGGCATTTTTCATCAAAGGAAATATGAATGGAGCAGAATGCAAGTGACAAGCATGCCAAAAAACTAAAGAGAAAAAAAATATTAATTACCCTGATATGCTGATAATCACTATTATAACTTAAATTTTAAACATGTAACATATATACATTCGAACTAACTAAAAAACAAAGGAAGAAGAAGGAAGTAACAGACAAAATGCAACTTTGGAATGACGGACAGAAAAGATGGGAGAAGAAAGGAAGGGGACAATAAAGGATGAACAAACAAGATAGAAAATGACGATGGACCAAGCAGTACCTAAAATAGGCGAACCAATACTGTAGGCTTGAACGGACCTCCGGTACTCTCCGATTTGAACCGAAATTGGTATTAATCGAATGTTCTTATTGAGAACAAACGATTAATACGAGTTTCAGGCCAAGTCACTCTTGGACAGTTGAAGAATTGGGAGACTTTACTTTTGCTTTTCTCTTAGATCTGAAACTGGCCTCGTTTGGTGATGATTTGAAGAGATATGGTGGTGGATTAGAGTTAAAGAAAGGGTAATGGTTGCCTGGAAGAAAACTGGGGTTGAATAGAGGTGCCGCCGCCACTGGGGAAATTGTGGCGGCGCTAGGGTTTTGATTCTTCGATCGAAGATTCGAAAGGTTCTAGGGGGTTTTGAAGGAAATGGAGTGGAGGTCTGGAACGAGGAAGGTGAAGTTGTGATTTGGTGTAAGTTTGGCGGCGATTGGACGCCGGCCGCCGCCGTGGGCGATTCCCGACGGGCGGCAGGCAGTGGTTCATGGCGGCGATTGGTCTGAGGTTGAAGATGAAAGGGGAGGGTTGAAGCACATAGATACGAGATTTTTTGGACAGTAATATCTGAATGGGAGAAGTAAAGATGACCGTTGGATGGGCTAAAGTAAAGGGCCAAGATTAAAGTGGAATTTAAGGCTCAAAACGACGTAGTATCATCCTCCTACTACGTTGTTCCAAAGTCTCAAAGGGTGTGGACTTGGACCGGGTCTGGGGATGGGTTTTGGGCTAGATTGGGGTGTTGGACAAGTTTGAGAGATTCAATTGGGCTAGGAATAAATTCAAGAAAGAGCCCAAAGCTAGGTTTTTTCATTTACTTATTACTAAATCCATTTTTCATTTCAGTTTCCTTTTCTTTTTCTTTTCTTTTTTTTGATTTTTGATTTTCAGTTTTTTGTTAAATACAAAAAAAAAATAGAAAAACCTGATTTAAATCCAAAAACTAAATTAATTGTTTCCTCAAAACTTAATTAAGTCCTAATTTAAAAGAAAACTATAACAAATTCGAAAACTAAATGTTAAAAATGCAAAATGAACTATTTTGTTATTTTCTTTCATTTTTGTAATATTAATTAACTAGTAAACCTAAAAATATAAGATAAGGCCCTAAATGCAAATGCACTATATTTTTTTTGTATTTTTATGAATTATATAAATTGAAAATGCACACAAAAATGCAAACAAACATGAAAATTATGCCACTAATTCCTAAAAATCAAATAATTAAAGGAAAATCCTAAATTTAAGAATTCTGTAGGAGTAAATCATGCGAGGCAAAAATCACGTGCTCACAGTGATCGTACTGTAAAAATAAATGCCAATGTGCTCGCCTCCTGTATTTCTCAAATATTTTCATCGGTATTGGCTAAATTCAACACCCCTCTCCATCAATTGCGAAGCACCTCTATGCCTTTCAACAAACCTCTCCGCCATATGTTTGAATGTCATCCGGACCATGGCAGTGACAAGCAATCCACGTACAGACTTCAAGAACCCGTTAAAAGACTCTGATACATTTGTAGTCAGGGTTCCCAATCGTTTGCCACCATCAGCATGCAATGTCTACTTGTGAAGCCCATGTCGCATCAACCAATTATAGGCTCTTTCGTCTAACTACCGGATCGATTCCATGCGCCTCCTAAATTTGCACTGCTGGTGATCAGTTGCAGCCATCCATATTAAATCATGCAAGTCCTTGTTGAGATATTTCTTATGAAAATTGGCCTTCAGGTGCCTCACACAGTAACGGTGGTATGCATAGGGTTCCTACCATTCAGACAAATGCTCTACAGAACTTAATATACCACCATGCCGATAAGATATTAGACAAATACCTAAACGTCGTTTGACAACATGCTGCTTCAAGTGGTTCAAAAACAGCGTCCACGTCTCTTAGCTTTCATTCGCACAGATGGCAAAAGCTAGTGGAAATATCTGTCCATTGGCATCTACTACAACGGCGATTAACAGCTTAATATCATACTTTCCATAGACATGAGTACCGTCTATGGAAATTACCGGACGGCAATGCACAAAACCATCAATTGTTGGTTTAAATGCCCAGAACACGTAACTGAATATATATTCCGGTATTCCTGCACTCTGCTCAAGATTCCATTCAACAACAGTCCCGGGGTTAAAGTGTTTCAGTGCGGCCATGTACCTGGGTAGAGATGCAAATGACTTATCCCGGTTACCATAAACAATTTCAAATGCACGTTTGCGCCCGAGATATGACTTTCTTTTGGTAATAGTACACCCATATTCCTGGTGGATGGATGTAATACTCTCTATGATCGTGTACCTAATGGACACTTCAATGTGTGGAATCAGTTGAAGAGAAATCAAGTCAACATCCAAGTTGAAGTGATTCCTATTGAATATGTCCATTTCACAATTCTGGGTGCCAATATATTTACCCGCTATCCACAACTCTGTTTCCTTCTTGGTCGCACGTAGCATCCAGTGACAACCCGTAAACCATCTATGGTAAAAAACCTTGTATACCTCTGGACTTGACTCCCATACTATCATCTCACGACACTCTCTTATGCTGTACATTTTACAAGCCCTGGTTAGGCGAGCTTTATCAGGAAAAAACATGCCCTTTGCCAGCACCGTTGGTCTAGACTCATCCTACATTGCTGTCCGAATTTTGCCAAGATCCCTTGAGAGGGCATCCACATCCGGCATACTTGGAAAATTATCAAGGTAGGGAATATGACTTGAATGAAATGGCACGTGGGACTCGTACACTCTTGGTCTAATGGAAGGTGGAGCATGCTCCCTTGTCAGCTCACGTTCGACATTCTCTTCCTCCTTATCATCACCCTTGTCAGGGAAGGGTGTGTCATCTCCAGACTCATCGGCATTGTTGTCATAATCACTATTATCTTCCTGACTCCGCGCATCTGCCAAATCCCGAGTAAATACGTCGTCTACGGGCAACTGAGTGAGGTCAGGACTATCAAGTTGCTCGTTTTCACTGCACAAACAACAAAATAATAAGCTACTCAAATTGATAAATACTTTACATATAGCTATATCACTTCACTTACAAGTCGTAATGTGTTGACATTCCATGATGGATATTATCCTGTTGGTGATGACTCCCGGATGGACCACCGTGATCCAACACACCAAAACTACGCATATTCCAACTGGGTATGGGGTCATAACTTGTAAAATTCATATATGGACGGTACCCCCTGTGGAATATATGAGTGTTAATACAAATCCAATACAACAAAAATAAATATCGTAACACAAAGGAAAACTGAAATTTACCAGTCATCTTGTGTATTATGTAAAGTAGGAGAGAAATTATTTCCTCTCTCCTCGTTCGCCCGTGGAGATAAGTTTAGATTTGGCCAAACTCTTTCAGCCAGAACCTGTTGGGCTAAAACTTGTAATGACCCGACCGGTCGTTTTGAGTCCTAGCGCTCCGTTCAGCAGTCGGAGGCCATGAACAGCTTCATTTCGGGTATTATGACTTGTACGCGTGGTCGGAATTGAGTTTCGGGAAGTTCAAGTTGATTTAGAAAGAGAATTCTCATTTCAGAAGCTTAAAGTTGAATGAATGAACTAGGATTGGAATTTTGAGTAAACGACCTCGGACTCAGGATCTGAAGGTTCCAGCAGATTCGTATGATGATTTCGGACTTGGGCGTATGCCCGGTACGGGTTTTGGATAATCCGGGAGTGTTTTGGCGCCTATTGTGGAAGTTAGCATTTTAGAAGAAATTTCATAAGTTTGGCTTGAAGTGCATTTCAGTGCTATCGATGTCCGTTTAGGATTCCGAGACTGTGAATAGCTCCGTATGGTGATTCTGGAGTTGGGAGTGCGATCGGAAGTGAATTCGGAGGTCCGTAGGTCATTTAGGAGCCGTTTGGCTAAAGGTAGAAATTTGAAGGTTTTTGAGAAGTTTGACCAGAAGTGGACTTTTTGATATCGGGGCCGGAATCCGATTCCGGAAGTTGCAGTAGGTCCGTAATGTCAAGTATGACTTGTGTGCAAAATTTGAGGTCAATCGGACGTGATTTGATAGGTTTAAACATCAAAAGTAGAAGTTGGAAGTTCTAAAGTTCATAAAGCTTGGATTGGGGGTTGAATCATGATTTTAGCGTTGTTTCATGTGATTTGAGGCCTCGAGCAAGTCCATAATGTGTTTTGGGATTGGTTGGTATGATTAATTGGGGTCCCGGGGGCCCCGGGTGGATTCCGGGTGGTTAACGGATCGAAAATGGAATTTTTGGACAGCTGAAGGATCTGGTTGCTGGTATTTTCGCTTCTGCGGTGGGTTGACCGCAGAAGCGGTCCTACAGAAGCGGAAAGGGAGCCGCAGAAGCGGATTTTGGTCAAAGGCTTGAGGACCGCAGATGCGGTCAAGGTTCCGCAGAAGCGGGACCCCATCTGCGGAGAGGGGGTCGCAGAAGCGAAAGCTGGGGAAGCCAGGGAGGACCGCAGAAGCGGCCTGGTGACCGCACATGCGGAACCGCAGAAGGGTCCGCAGATGCGAAAAATGCTGGGCAGAAGGCTTGTTTTAAAATCATGATTTGGAGTTCATTTCTCTCATTTTTCAAGGCTTGGGCGATTTTGGGGAGCTTCAAAGAGGGGATTTTCGTCATCTATGTTAAGGTAAGTTATCCCCACCTATTTTTTGAGTTGAATACGTCAATTATGTATGGATTTAGGCTTGGGAAATTGTAGAAAATGGAGGTTTTTGGTGGAAACCTAGAAAATTATATTCTTGGAATTTAGCCACGAATTTGAGCATGGAATTAGGAGTAAATTATATAATTGAGCTAGTGAAGCCATGGGTAAACTTTATCTTCGAAAATTTTTGGATTCCGGACACGTCGGCCCGAGGGCGTTTTGTTCAACTTTTAATCGGAGTTAGGAATTGCTATAAATTAGTTTTTTTTATGAATATTTGAGCATATATTAATGGATTGGTACAATCATTGGCTAGTTTTGGAGCATTGTGCGTTGGTGCAAGTCTTTGGAGGAATGTAGAATGCCGGTTATGAGTCTTCGGAGCGAGGTGAGTCTCCTTTCTAACCTTGTGAGGGGGAAATGTCCCCATAGGTGAATTAAGTGGTTATGTGCTCCTAATTGTGGGGGCTACGTACGCACGAGGTGACGAGAGTCCGTGCGTAACTACTATTATGCTATTATCCGGATAGTTAGGACCCAAAAGCATGTTATACTTGGATTATTTATGAACCCATTGATAGCTTGAATTGCTTAAATCGCATTGAATTAGGAAGTGAATTTCTAAAAGGATTAAACTTCGTTTCTTAAAATTTGTTAAAGGAGAATTGGTTTTAATTGGATAAATATTCCCCGATAAGTTCTTAATTGACTGATTGAGCATGTATCCCTATGTGTACCTGCGTCGCATGCATGATTCGCGAGTAGGGTATGTGTTTATTTATGGAACGGGCTGAACGCCTCGGCAGATTAAATAGATGCATCTATGGTTCGGGCCGTTCGACCCTCGGCAGTGCACAGTTTACATTTCTGTTGGATCGGGCCGTCGCCTCGGTGTGATCTGCGCATGTTATTTGTCGCTTGAGAATTTTAAACGTGGAATTGCCCTTCGTGGCCTGATATAGATTGATAAGATAATAAAAAGTAAATTCTTGAAAAATCCTTATTAACTGTTAAAAGGTGTTTACTTGCTTTACAGCTTGTGAATTAGAACTTGCTATATGAAGTTATGTTTTTCTCACACAGTTATTGTATTATTATTATTGGACCGCTAGTGAGTGTCCAGGTTGACCATCTCGTCTCTACCCCTTCGAGGTTAGGCGGGATACTCATTGAGTACACGTTGATTACGTACTCATACTACACTTCTGTGCATTTTTGTTGCACAGGTATAATTTACATTTGATAGCAGCACGGATGATTTGGGGACTAGGTGAGCTGCATTGTTCTAGGCGACCCGCAGCTAGTGTAGTTCCCTTCCAGTACTTTATTTATTTATTTCCTGTCCACCGTACTTCGAACAGATATTGTATTTTATTTTCCTTATCAGTAGTTGCTCATGCACTTGTGACACCGGGTTCTGGGATGGTTTTTCGAAAGACGTGTATTAATAGTTATTTCTTAATTTGAATCGAAACATAGATTGTTTTATATATGAAAAATGGAAGGAAAACCATTATATCTTCAAAGGTATTAAAAGAGGATTTAATTGATAATTTAGTTGGCTTGCCTGACAACGGTGTCCGGAGCCATCGCGACCCGTAGTGGATTTGGGTCGTGACAATATATATATATATATATATATATATATATATATATATATAAGGTAAGATTTATATTACCTTAAAGAATATCTCCTTACTTGAAGTTCGTCTGAAACTGATTGGTGATGCTATTTACCTTAAATAAATTATTTTATTTATATATTTAAATGTGTCTATATATATAGTTATACCCATTCACACACACACAACTTTTAATACCCTAACTCTTACACAAACCCTAAAACCCAACCGTGGACCCCTCTCCCAGCGCTACCAAAGGAACCCCATCCGGCTACTCCTCTGAAAACGGACGAAGATACAAATCCATCTTTTGAAGTGCTCATGAATGATTCATACATCAAGCAAGATTATATGGTAAATGAGATCTTTTTTTTTTAAATTCTGTATTTTTAAATGCTTGTGTATTTCGACTTGGTTTTGCAAAAGAATCAGAAACGAAATAGGTGGTGTTTCGATTTGGTTTTTGAAGAGGGGCAGATCTGATTTTTGAAGAGGGGCAGATCTGGTTTTCGACTTGGTTTTAATTTTTTTTATTTCTGAAAAAACATATTGTTAATCTTTTTTAATATGTGTGTTTAGATTTTGTTTTGGAAAAAATATTTCTCAAATAATTATTTTTCTTTTTGTTTGCAGCATATTCCAAAATATTTTTACGACCACATTCCTGAATCACATAGCACATCGGTTCTTCGATATGATGGCGAGCCTTGGTTTATGAAAATTAACATGGGTAAACGGAGATGGTTCAAAGACGTATGGAAATATTTTGTGATGAATAATAACATCAAGCGGGGTTGGTTAATTAAATTTGAGTTGGTCGAAATTACAGAATTCTGTGTTGTCTTCCAATTGCACGTGAAAGGCCGAGGAACTCTCGAAGATCCAGTTGAAATTAACTAGTATTTAAATTTATGTTTTGTTTTCCCATTTTGTGTTATTTTTAACTTTTGTTAGATTTTATCTAGTTATGTAATATGTACTTTTATTTTCCAGTACTTAATTTTCTAGTTATATTATGTGTATTTTGATTTTCCAGTTATCAAATTTCTATTTTTGTATATCACTTTGGTATCATTTCATTACCCTAACTACAAACCCTAACTACAAACCCTAACTATATGCTTGGAATGTGAATAGTCTTCAGTTAAAAAAAGGGTTGGTAACCGAAATAATAAATGCAATTCAACTAACACCACATTTTCCCCTGAAATAATAAATGCAATTCAACTAACATCATTAATTACGACAATTCAAACAAAACCAGATACTGTGATCAAAATAGGTTGTTTTGTCCACTGACAGGAAAATTAGCATTCAATACACCCATATAGTGTGACCAAAAATAGGTTATTTTTTTCACTGATAGGAACAATACACCCTTCAAACAAAACCAGATAGTGTGGCCAAAAATAGGTTGTTTTTCTTACTGACAGGAAAATTAGCATTCAATACACCCTTTTTGATCAGGAGGGTTTTGGACTGGCTTGGCCCCTATAAATATGGTCACATACTCAAACCCTAAAGACCTAAAACACTCACATACTCAAACACTGAACTACGGATGCCTCTCCCTCAACCAAACGAGCCCTAGTTTACTCTTCTACTAGCAGTGATGACATATCTTACTCTTCTACTACCAGTGATACTGAAGAAGAGATTCCTCCAACTTTTGAAGTGATTATGACTGATTCATGCATTAACTACGACGATCTGGTTATGCATCGGCATTGTATATTTTGTTTTGTGTGTTTAAGCTTTATATTTTCCAAAAACTTAATAGTATTGTTTTTTTTCTCCTTTTTTCAGATATTCCAAGAAAAATCTACAAGCATCTTCCTCCAACATTAGAACACACGTATTTTCACCATCACGGATGAAGATAAATTTTATTATGGCAACAACTGAGCAGCAAAAGATGAGAAAGGCATGTGGGAAGTGTCAGGCGGAGTTTAGATTGCTAAGAGGCTAGGTATATGAAGCAAAGGTTGAGTAGTCGACTAAGGGGATGAGTTTCGCCAAAGTGGGAGAGTGGCGGAGATGCATATGGTCTTGCAGTGAAAGGACCACGTACCTTAAGGAGAGTTTGGAGTGATTTGATAATATTAGTAACTAGTGATTGGGGTCTACGAATTCAATTTGAAGTAGGGGTCCTTGTGCGACCGGAGGTTTAATATAACGGAAAGAAGCTGCCTAAATGAAGAAGGATGCAGCATGGCTTTGAATTGGGGGGATGTTGTCGCATATTTCAATGATGTCCACAAGGGGTAAAATGGACCTGTGCAACTGGAGTGTGAGCTCAGACTCAGGAAAGGGTCATTACTGTCGCAGCAATTGTACCCTATGCAGCAGTGTTGGAAGATGTCGGGGAGAGCCTTCTATAGGTAGGGTAGCCAAGTGAGCAGATTAGCAGTCGCGTGGTTGGCGAGGCTTCTGCGAAGAGTCTTATTAGGTATGTAGCGAAGGAATCGATTGTGCGAATGTGGTGGATGACTTAGAGTATAAGAAAGGGGTTTTACAGAGAGATCTCGAGAATTTTGGCGGTTGATTGTGAAAGGTTATGTCAATAGGAGATAAAAAGGACGAGTGAGTTCCAGATTGGTGAAATTATGGCTTCAAGCTAAGTGGGAGAGTCCCACCGCTTGTGATGGGGTTACAGAGTTGAGTGCTTGCAAGGTTTCTGGTTATTAGTATGTTGATGGGTTATTCTAGCTACGAGAAAAGAACATAAGAGAGGAATTGAGCAAAGGGATGGTTGGAATGCATGTTATGGTTGGCCTTATTGGCTCATGTTCAGACTTGGGGAAGGATTCAGGATTTATGCCTTGTATAAATGCAGGTTTCAGAGGAAGTGATTCCGCCGGGTGCCTCGTTGGGAGGGTTTTCATGTGTTGTAACATTTATGGAGCTAATTATATTCGGGACCAAGTCAGAGCGGGTGGCTCTCAGTAGCGGTCCTAATGGGTTCAAAAAGAGGTAGAGTATGGTGCTTAACGATTTCGAGCCTATAGGTGCAGTTGAGAATCAAGCTTTTGCAGCAGCTTACGAATGGAGACTCAGTATGATCTGTGATATTCTAACTTGAGATGTAGCAATTGAGAGATATGAAATGGTTCGTGGGATTTGAGACAGCATGGTCTCGTGATTCGAGGTCGCTCAGGATGAGTGCAGAGGGAGTATGTTACGTGCTGGAAGAAATCAGTAATGTCTTCAAGGCAATCAAGGATAAATTGGAAGAAGGTAGTTGATTGGCCATAGTTGAATTTGGCATATTGGTGTTGGCAGTCAGTTTCTGCAGCATGATCAAGTTATGTAAGTGATTTGTGACGGTACGTATCAGGCTTGTCAGCCGCCGCAATTGATGTTATTCAGAGGCCCTCTATTGTTATGGCCTGTTGTGTGGAAGCAGATTCCGAAAGGGGCTATGGTGGCTTAGACCACTACTTGGATGGTTGCATATTCTACGATTATGAGTATTCGCCTGTGCGTTGCTATGTTTCTCCCGAAGTGAGTTAAGTGAATAGTTCATATATGATGAAGTGTTAAAATATTAATGTTTAAATCGTGTTCTATCGTATGTCGGCACATTGGGTGCAATGAGCAGCATGGAAATTCGAAGTGAGGATCAAAGTTGCAGCTTGGTGCTGGTAAGGATGTCACGGGCTCGGATGAGCAGGAAAGGAGCTTCGGTGTTTAAGGTAAGTTGGCATTGTCTTCAGCGTCACCTGAGATTGGTGTTTTGTACAAAGGGCTTGTATTATGGTTAATGATTCTTGATCGCTTTTCAATGTTAGTGCGGTCTGTGGGTTGGAGGTAAGACCCAGTAATTGCTATGGTAGATTGTAGGAGGGGGTGTCCCACAGGAAGGTTTCATAAATGTGACACGTAGTCACTTGATTGATTTAAGATCTAGACCAAGTATGAGGATTGTGGTAATAGCATTGATTTGAGAATTTATGCTTGGAGGGCACTATGTTTATTGGGTTATGGACTGTGGAGGTTTGCTCCGGTCGTGATGGTTGCCCTTGTGTGTGATGAGAAGGGAAAAATTAGTATGGACCTTTGAAAGGTTATTGGCTTAGTTTGATATGATCAGGATCGATTTGAGGTCGGTGGATGGGTGTAAATGTGAATTTGGGCCCTATGTCAGGCCAGTGGTGTTTATTTCAGTAATGCGCTCCTTATGTGAGAGTAGTCAAGGTGTTATTTCATTGGGAGATACATTTCATGTAGTGATACTTTGCGCCGTGTGAGTTGCGAGACGGCTTGAGAAATTTTTTATGTGTTGAGGATCCGCGTGGAAATGACGTATTATGAGCAAAATGGCCCTTGAGATTCAGACTGTATATCGCACCTCAGTTGTGCTTGAGTTTTGTAGCTTATAGCGCTATATGTCCCCTCAGGGATGGTATTATGCACTTAGCGTGCTTGTGACCAAATTCGATATCTTGTTGTAATGAGCAATTTAGCTCGATGTATACCTCCTTATGTGAGTTCTACATGTGGATCGGTTGGCACGCCGCCATGGGTATGTTATTTGGATCGGGTGGCACGCCGCCATGGTTATGTTGTTTGGATCGGGTTGCGCGCCGCAACAGCGTGATGTTCAGTACAGTTCCCCGTATCTGTTTAATGAGTTCTGTTTCCTATTTCTCTGAAGAAAGCTCATGTTAGCTGTGTGCCCGCGTCGCATGTATGATTCGCGAGCAGGGTAATTGAAAATCCTTTTCAGAGTTCATTTTCCTTTTTGTATCGCATCCTAAAATGGTAGCCTATTGGCACATTGTGGCATCACATGAGACTTTTGATTATGTCGGGATGACTCATTGCCTGAGCAGTTCGTAATGGGTGAGACAAGAGTGTTGGATTTAGGATCAGTGCAATCTGACTATGTGAAGTATATTAAGGAGCGAGGATCGCTATTTGATTCAGAATATGGTAATGTCCCCTATCAGAAGTATAGACTCAATGATTGGTTGACTCGGTAGTGATTATGAATTTCTGCACATCTCTTCCGCTGTGGCGGTATTGTGAGGGTTGTAAGACTTGTATATGTTATGGGGTGCAATGGGAGCATCAAATTCGTGGAATTCCAACTAAGTTGAACAGAAAATGTTATCGTGATCCGGTGAGTAAAATGATGAAAAGTGTGAATTCAGTAAAGTTATGCAATCATGATTGGGTACAACGTGTGGTGGTTGATACGGTGTTCGTATGTTGGAAACAGGTCGGGCATAGAATTCCGGATGTTGGAGTTGGGCCCTAAGGCTTATTTGCTTTAGTAAGAGGGAATATCTTCAGAATTTATCGAGCTGATGTGCTCAACTGAATTGTGGTAGCACGGGAAGGTGCATGAGAAGTCAACCAGTGATTTCAGACTACTCCAGCATAGTTCTCAGCACGTTCGAGGACGAATATTTGTTTACGTGGGAGAGAATGTAACGACCCGACCGGTCATTTTGAGTCCTAGCGCTCCGTTCAGCAGTCGGAGGCCATGAACAGCTTCATTTCGGGTATTATGACTTGTACGCGTGGTCGGCATTGAGTTTCGGGAAGTTCAAGTTGATTTAGAAAGAGAATTCTCATTTTAGAAGCTTAAAGTTGAAAGAATGAACTAGGATTGGAATTTTGAGTAAACGACGTCGGACTCAGGATCTCAAGGTTCCAGCAGATTCGTATGATGATTTCGGACTTGGGCATATGCCCGGTTCGGGTTTTGGATAACCCGGGAGTATTTTGGCGCCTATTGTGGAAGTTAGCATTTTAGAAGAAATTTCATAAGTTTGGCTTGAAGTGCATTTCAGTGTTATCGATATCCGTTTAGGATTCCGAGACTGTGAATAGCTCCGTAAGGTGATTTTGGAGTTGGGAGCGCGATCGGAAGTGAATTCGGAGGTCCGTAGGTCATTTTGGAGCCGTTTGGCTAAAGGTAGAAATTTGAAGGTTTTTGAGAAGTTTGACCGGAAGTGGAATTTTTGATATCGGGGTCGGAATTCGATTCCGGAAGTTGCAGTAGGTCCGTAATGTCAAATATGACTTGTGTGCAAAATTTGAGGTCAATCGGACGTGATTTGATAGGTTTACAATTTGAAAGTTCTAAAGTTCATAAAGCTTGGATTGGGGGTTGAATCATGATTTTAGCGTTGTTTGATGTGATTTGAGGCCTCGAGCAAGTCCGTAATGTGTTTTGGGATTGGTTGGTATGATTAATTGGGGCCCCGGGGGCCCCGGGTGGATTCCGGGTGGTTAACGGATCGAAAATGGAATTTTTGGACAGCTGAAGGATCTGGTTGCTGGTATTTTCGCTTCTACGATGGGTTGACCGCAGAAGCGGAAAGGGAGCCACAGAAGCGGATTTTGGTCAAAGGCTAGAGGACCGCAGATGCGGTCAAGGTTCCACAGAAGCGGGACCGTATCTACGGAGAGGGGGTCGCAGAAGCAGAAGCTGGGGAGGACCGTAGAAGCGGCCTGGTGACCGCACCTGCGGAACCGTAGAAGCGGATCAGGGTCCGCAGATGCGAAAAATGCTGGGCAGAAGGCTTGTTTTAAAATCGTGATTTGGAGTTCATTTCTCTCATTTTTCAAGGCTTGGGCGATTTTGGGGAGCTTCAAAGAGGGGATTTTCGTCATCTATGTTAAGGTAAGTTATCCCCACCTATTTTTTGAGTTGAATACGTCAATTATGTATGGATTTAGGCTTGGGAAATTGTAGAAAATGGAGGTTTTTGGTGGAAACCTAGAAAATTATATTCTTGGAATTTAGCCACGAATTTGAGCATGGAATTAGGAGTAAATTATATAATTGAGCTAGTGAAGCCATGGGTAAACTCTATCTTCGAAATTTTTTGGCTTCCGGGCACGTGGGCCCGATGGCGTTTTTGTCAACTTTTAATCGGAGTTAGGAATTGCTATAAATTAGTTTTTTTTATGAATATTTGAGCATATATTAATGGATTGGTACAATCATTGGCTAGTTTTGGAGCATTGTGCATTGGTGCAAGTCTTTGGCGGAATGTAGAATGCCGGTTATGAGTCTTCGGAGCGAGGTGAGTCTCCTTTCTAACCTTGTGAGGGGGAAATGTCCCCATAGGTGAATTAAACGGTTATGTGCTCCTAATTGTGGGGGCTACGTACGCACGAGGTGACGAGAGTCCGTGCGTAGCTACTATTATGCTATTATCCGGGTAGTTAGGACCCAAAAGCATGTTATACTTGGATTATTTATGAACCCATTGATAGCTTGAATTGCTTAAATCACATTGAATTAGTAAGTGAATTTCTAAAAGGATTAAACTTCGTTTCTTAAAATTTGTTAAAGGAAAATTGGTTTTAATTGGATAAATATTCCCCGATAAGTTCTTAATTGACTGATTGAGCATGTATCCCTATCTGTACCTGCATCGCATGCATGATTCGCGAGCAGGGTATGTGTTTATTTATGGAACGGGCCGAACGCCTCGGCAGATTAAATAGATGCATCTATGGTTCGGGCCGTTCGACCCTCGGCAGTGCACAGTTTACATTTCTGTTGGATCGGGCCGTCGCCTCGGTGTGATTTGCGCATGTTATTTGTCTCTTGAGAATTTTAAACGTGGAATTGCCCTTCGTGGCCTGATATAGATTGATAAGATAATAAAAAGTAAATTCTTGAAAAATCCTTGTTAACTGTTAAAAGGTGTTTACTTGCTTTACAGCTTGTGAATTAGAACTTGCTATAAGAAGTCATGTTTTTCTCACACAGTTAGTGTATTATTATTATTGGACCGCTAGTGAGTGTCCAGGTTGACCATCTCGTCT
>NW_017675935.1:0-4013 GCF_001879085.1 Nicotiana attenuata | reverse complement strand
TAGAAAGTTTGTTGCAACATATTCTCCGTCATGTCATTATTGGGGCATTCCTTCACCATCGTTCTATACCGCTCCCAAATCTCATGCAAAGGTTTCGTGGGCTCTTGCTTGAAGGCCAATATCTCATCTCGAAGTGCCTCCATGTGCCCGGGTGAGAAAAATTTAGCAATAAATTTGTCCGCCAACTCATCCCAAATTGTGATGGAATGGTTGGGGAGTCTCTCTAGCCAATCCAATGCTTTCCCCCGAAGTGAGAAGGGGAAAAGCCTCAACCTAAGAGCATCCTCGGACACATTCGTCTGCTTGCTACCCCAACATGTATCCACGAACCTTTGAGATGTTTGTAGGCATTTTGATCCGCAGCGCCCGTGAAATACCCACGCTGTTCAAGTAAAGTCAACATCACATTGGTTATCTGAAAATTGCCCGCCCGGATTCTGGGTGGGACAATAGCACTTGCATAGCCTTGGTTCGGGAGCACCCGAGGAACCGCTCTTGGAGGTGGCGGAGGAGGGCCTGGAACATTGTCATTTGCATTGGCCCGGCGGCCTCGTCGTGGTTCGGGAGGTACAAGAGGCACCTCATCGTCTCCAATTTCATCAACCTCCTCCCCCCCAAGCACATTTCCAAGAGGGTCATTTGCATTTAAAGCCATTTTGGTACCTGTAGTATTGACACACACAAATTAGTAACAAAGAAGGAAAGAAGAACAACACACAAAACTAACTAAATAGATAGCCAAAACCGTCAGCTCCCCGGCAACGGCGCCAAAAAGTGATCGCTTCCAACTCCGCACTACTAATAAGTAGCAAGAGAGGGTCGCAATGGTTTTTACCCGATTTTGGGCCGGGATCGAATCCACAGAGAGCTAGGATTGGAGTTGAGTATCTATTTAGGTTGGAATTGCGTATTTGTTCCAAATATCACTTCTATTCATTTTTGGATTTTCTTTATGATTCTATTTTTATCAAACTACTAATTGAAAATGCAACTAGATTAAACTAAGAGTAAATTGCTACAAGTTGTATCTAATGGTTTAAAAGGCACTAGGGTAGTGACTTTCAGCTAGGTGGCTAATTGACGGGTAATTGCATCTAAGGCACGATTGACATGATTGGGGAAATATGTTATAAACGTTGCTTAATACTACCCACTCTACACCTCTCGGTAGAAAGAGTGGTTTTGCCGAATTGACTCTCTCAAGACCAATTAGGTATGCATATTTGCCCAAGCAACTAGGGTTCAAGTCGGGTATTACTCTCTCGAGGTTTAACCCTTCAATTGGGACTACCAAATCTCTTGAGTCTATCCAATTCCTTGTTGAGTCAATTTTGGAGACTTTAGGCTCTCTTTCTCAAGAAGACCAAGTCAACTTAGCACAAACTAGTGTTTGCAATCACTAATTCATAAATTAAACCATAAAATTGACCCAAATAACAAACACCCATAGTCAATCTAACCTTAAATCACAACACCCATCAATTACCCACACTAGGGTTGAGCCACAACCCTAGCTAATGGGTCTAGCTACTCATGCTTGAAGAGAAAATCAGAGAAATAGATGAAGAGAAAGACATAATAATTAATTACTAAAGTAAATACAATGATTCAGTGATAAAAACTAAGTAAGAGTGCCCAAAACGGCTAAGAAAAGTCTTCTCACGAGCGCAGCTACTGTATTACAACGTCAGATACCCTAAAAATGGAAAAAGAATCTATTTATACTAAGTTGGAAAAACTGGACAAAATTGCCCCTGCAGGGTCAGTGCGGACCGCACAAAATGGTGTGCGGCCGCACTAGGCTCTTGAACTTGAAATTTCGACTCTTTAAACCCAGGCTCCGTGGACCGCACAGAATGGACTGCGGCCGCGGAGGCTTTCAATGCGGTCCGCGCAGAATGGACTGCGGACCGCACAGGCTTAATCTTCTGAACTTGGCATCTCTCTGAGCTTTGGTTCTGCGGACCGCACATAATGGTAGTGTGGCCGAGGTGCCTCAGTGCGGACCATGCAAAACCTTCTGCGGCCGCACTGCCTTGATGCCTGAAAATCTAGCTCTCTGAATCTCCCTAGTGCGGACCGCACAAAGTGTAGTGCGGCCGCACTAGGTCTGTTTCACCTGAGTTTTATCTTGTCTTTGGTACTTGTGCAGGTTTCACTCCTTTTGAGCCGATCTTTGATATCTTGTCACTTTGTTGATCAAACCTGCAATCAAGCACAACTTATGAGCCTTTTGGGACTATTTTGTATGAATTTATAATCAAAGCATAGGCACAAAGGGGTATAAAATGCGTCAAAATCCCTAGTTATCATAGGTCAAGGTGCTTTGAACCAAAATGTTTATCAGAATTTGCATGGGAGGAAAAATTTCAAACATGTTATACTCGTGAAGTTTTTGACTTTTTTCAAGTACAGTTAAGGAAACTGTACCATTGTGAAATCAGCACCCCTGAAGACCTTCAAGCAATAGCTGGAGTAGAGAAGTACATTATCGCTGATTATTCGTTCAGGAGCTTTAACACTAGAGATCCATTTGTATTCACAGTTGAATATACACCTAATGGCGAATATCTAGGTTGCAGCTGCAAGTGATTTGAAACAAGAGGTATTCTATGCTGCCATATACTTAAGGTGTTGTCTTATAGGAGGATTAAAAACGTTAACGAGAGATATATACTGAAAAGGTGGAGAAAAGATGTCGTTTGCCCGCACTTGAAACGTTTCTTTCTAGGAGGTTACCCATGTATTAGTTCTGAATACATGATGTACAAGGAACTCTTAAAGCGTTTTGAACGGGTTTGTGATATTGCCTTGGATACTGAAGTGATGAGGCGATATGTTAATTATCATTTGAACAGATTGGAGCATGACCTTTCGAATTGGGATGATGATCAAATGATAGTTCCAGATTGGGAATTGAAAGATACACATGATCGTGTGGGTGGGGGTGAAGGTGAGGGTGGGGGTGAAGGTGAGGGTGAAGGAAGAAATATAAGAGATCCTAGATACGTAGCTTCTCATGGACGTCCAAGGTTGAATAGATATAGAGGGCGAATTGGTTCATACTTTAGAAGTTCACAAATGGGCGGTGGAAGTGGAGTTAGAGGTAATAGGAGGGGTAGAGGTGGTGGTAGAGGTGTTGGCAGAGGTGGTGGTAGAGGCCGTGGTAGAGGCCGTGGCAGAGGTGGTGGCAGAGGTGGTGGAAATACTGGGCTAGCGGAAGGAATTGAGGTAAAGTATAACAAATTATTATTATATTTTTTTCCCGAAAAATACATTACTTATTAGTGTTATTTACTCTATACAGCAAGATAATGCAACAGTACCACCACAGAAGTGGCTTGCCTGATCTAAACGATGAAGCAAACTGGGAGATAGAAGACTTGACCATTTAGTTTGAGATGATTTAAGTTTGAATCTTATTTAATTTGATTTGAGATATATTTTTTTGAATTTTTTGACACGTGTGATATTATAATTGTAATTGTCAAATATTTCTTTATTTTATTGTTACTTCATTTTAGTTTAGAGGACTACACTAACAAAATGTGATTAGTTGAAACTAGTACAGAAGTCAAAGACTTCATAACATTATAATTAGTTCAAACTAAGAACTAAAATACTCACATTTAGTTACTAAAACCCTACCCTTCAACCCTACTTTCAACATTCAATTTAAAACCCTACCTTCAAAACCTATCTTGGTATCCCTACCTTCAACCCTTACATTGCACGATTTTTTCCCCAGAAAATTTCAACATTCAACTGCAACCAATTTCTAACATTAACTTCAACCAAATACTCCAACAGTTCATTGTAAAATCAGTGTAACCGTTCCACCTACCCATTTAACTTCCCTATGTAGCATTTACTAGATCTTACAATACATTAACTAACTTTCCTATAAATCATTGGGTGTATATCTAATGGCGAATATTATTATTATTATTATTATTTTCTTCTGTATTTTTGTCTCTTTATTCCCCTTTCAATATTTTTGTATATTGAAAGGG
>NW_017675934.1:2997-55988 GCF_001879085.1 Nicotiana attenuata | reverse complement strand
CAAAAGTGATTTTTAATTTTGACCATTGTTGACCTGAATGGAGACCAACTCTGGTCGCTATTTTTTCAAGAATTTAATTTAGAGACCGAAAGCTGGTCGCTATATTTAAATCAGATTTAATTATATTTCATATAATATTTAAATTAATAATATAATTATTAAAATTGTATAACTGGGTCCCATTGGAGCGACCAGAGTTGGTCGCTACCTGCCTACCCTTTAGTTAGCGACCAACGTTGGTCGCAATTTTTATATTATATATATTTATATTTTATAATCTTTTTAAAATAATAATAGTGGGTCCCACGTGAGCGACCAACATTGGTCGCTAATCTCAGTAAATGTTTGACCAAGAAAGTCTGACCAGTCCAGTCAACATTTTGACTATTGTAGCGACCAATTGGCGACCAATCTTGGTCGCTATTGTGTTTCTTTTATTTATTTTATTATTTTCGGTAGTTTAGCGACCAATTTTGGTCGCTTTTTCTCACAGACCAACTTTGATCGCTAAGTTTTGGTCGCTTTTTTCCGGATTTCTAGTAGTGTTATATATTAGCTAGAAAAATAAACGGAGAATCCTATAGGCTATTTATGTAGAGATCCCCTATTATTAGGGTTTAAAATTAATCGGCTCGAATTTTACATCAAACTATATTAATTATCTTCGTCGATTAACCGCCTCAACTCTACATTTAGTTTTATTTCCGTCAAAAGGTGGTTATTTGACTCGATCAAATCATCGCGTCATTTTAATATATTTCATGATTTATATTAATAATAACAATAATCAGCAGATCGTACATCAAACCAGTTTAATCGACACCCTCATAGAAATGAGAGTAAATGATGCATTGAAATGGTAAGGTATTTGCAAAAAACCAAAAGATGAACGTTGTCAAAAGTATTACTATTTCATTTGAAGCATAAATCTTGATTTACATTGGGAGTCATCAAGATAGCATTTTTTTTCTCTAATTTGTTTTCATTACACTGCTATTTAAAACAAACATCATAAGATTACATGGAATTCTAGGTGCAGTATTTTGTTGAACATTCATCCAAGCAACTTCCCATTAGCTTCCCATCTGCCAAGAGTTTGTTAAATGTATGTAAATTAGGTTATATTAGTCGGAATAAATATGCTACAAGAAAAAATAGGAATTGGCTACAAAATTTGTCAATGATCTAGAAAAGGCCGATCGGAACACAAGTATCCTGTATTTACATAGGATCTGGGGAATGATCGGATCCCAAGGGGTATAATGTAGACAGCCTACTCTAATGCAAGTAGTAGTGATTGTTTCTACGGTCCGAATCCGTGACCTATATGTCACACGGAGACAACTTTACCTTCCCCTTCTCGTCAATGATATGTCACTAAATAATCTGTAGTAACAGGGACGAAGCTAGAGTGCCGGGAGCGGGTTCGGCAAACCCAGTAGCTTTGACTCGAACCTAATATTTGTCTTAAAAAATCTATCAAATTTATATAAATTAGTATTTTAGAACCTAGTAACTTAAAATTATTAGAACCCCAAACCCATAAGCTTGAAATCCTGGCTCCGCCTCTATGTAGTAACAAATTTTTTAATAATCCGTTATTATGTAGGACTAGCATTACTATTTAGCGACGTATGTTGTCCATCTCTAATTCCTATTTTCTCGTAGTATATATTATAAAATAAAGGAACTTAGGAAAGGAGTTAATTTTATCCATGGTCATTGAACTTTTGGGTCTGTTACCCAAAAGTCATTTTTCTTTTTTTGTTACGTAAAAATCATTTAACTTTGTGTTCATTACACAAAAGTCACTTTTCTTTCTTTTGTTACACAAAAATCATTTTACTTTGCTGTAGTTACCACAAAAGTCACATTTTTACTTGAAAAGTCTATTATGCCCTTGATATTATATAAACCTTAATAGTTATGTAATACTTTCTATATTATATATTATATAATATATTTTTACCTATGTATTTTATTTATAAATAAAATAACTTAATAATATTTTATTTTTTATTTTTATAATATATTCGTATAATTAATTTTTTTCTTAACGTTAATTTATTAGATATAGCATTATTAATTTTGTCAGTAACTTTAATATATATTAGTAGAGAAATAAATCGGCAAGTACATTTCCGTGAGAAAATTCATTGGTAAACAATCAAAGAAAATGAGGAATAAATCATATGTTAATCTAAAGGAAAATCCCTAGGTAACTCTACATGCGAATTTAGCCGGGAATATTTTCTTGGGGATTTACCTGGGTAATTGGTTATTTGAGAAATTAAACTACTAGAAATTCGGGAAAATCCGTCCAAAAAGCCGACCAAAACTGGTCGGTAATGGCCTATAACAATCCAAAACGCGACCATTAACGTGTGGTTGGTATTTTGAAGGTCGGAAGGGCATACTGACCAAAGTTGGTCGGAAATTACCGACCAACTTTGGTCGGTCAGGAAATTCAAAAAAAAAAAAAAAAGAATTGCTGGAAAAAGTTGTTTTATAACGCTACTAATATATCTTGAAAATTCACGTTAAGAAAAAATTAAATATTTGAATATACAACAACAACAACAAAAATTCAGTACAATCCCACTAGTAGGGTCTGGGGAGGGTAGTGTGTACGTAGACCTTACCTCTACCCTAGGGTAGAGAAGCTATTTCCAATAGACCCCCGACATCCTTCCCTCTAAGAACTCCCCACCTTGCTCTTGGGGTGACTCGAACTCACAACCTTTTGGTTGGAAGTGGAGGATGCTTACCACCAGAGCAACACACCTTGTCTAAATTATATATTATAAAAATAATAAATAAAACAATTTTAATTATTTTATTTATAAATAAAATACATAGGTAAAAATATATTATATAGTCTATAATATAGAAGATATTACATAAATATGAAGGTTTATATAATATCAAGGGCATAATAGACTTTTCAAGCAAAAAATGTGACTTTTGTGATAACTAGAGCAAAGTAAAATGATTTTTGTGTAACAAAAGAAAGAAAAGTGACTTTTGTGTAATGAACACAAAGTTAGATGATTTTTACGTAACAAAAAAAAAAGAAAAGTAACTTTTGAATAACAAAAACAAAAGTTCAATAACCATAGGCAAAATTAACTCGGAAAATAAGTATACCTTCTTTAAATTTGGAGCAACGATGAGTTGAACAAGCAAGTTGACAATTCAGTTCTTTAGTAGAAACGGGAGGCAGACAATGTTTCATACAATGCCTATAGCACAGATCGAAAATACATGAAGTTCGACATTTTTTATGGCAAGATATTTTCACCTCACCAATAGTTTCAGCATTTGCTACAAAAATTATTGTGAGAAAAACTACTCCTAAAACCTTAAAATTCATGATTTGTAATATATGCACCTTTTCTGATTGATTCAGAAATATATATATGTATTTGTTTAACTTTTGAACTTAATTAGATTGTTAGATGAAAGATGAGTGACGCTATTTATAGTCATAATCTTTTTGTTGAATTTAATATAAGTTACAATAATCCGGTAAAGGAAATCAGATACACCTAAAAAAGTAAATACAGTATAATCTGCAATTTGTATCTTTTTGATGAATTTATGATACGTTAATATACAATCTGATAAAGGAAATCAGATAGCACCCAAATAAATAAATACATTTGTATAAAATATCTTAAGAATCATGCATTATACAAGTCTGACCTCCTGCTGACTTCATTCTTCAAATTATATTCTAAGCCAAAAATTCTCGGAGCATAACCGATGCGGAGACGGATTTAAAATTGGATTCATAGTAAATATTTATAAATATTACTAACCGAAATGTATTTTCTTAAATAATAATAATAATAATAATAATAATAATAATAATAATAATAATAATAATAATAATAATAATGTTTCGACGGAGAATCACCAAAACCTTTCAAATGTGGGAAAGACTTTTTGACATTAATGCCGTTGAAAACTCTATGGAAAAACTTAGCTTTCATAGATTTTGTCTTCATTTTTAAATTTTTTTTTTTGAAAACATTGTTTCTTTATAAATATGATCATATTTTGGGAAAGAAAAAATCAAATATTTCCACGTTCCTAAAAACTGATTTAGATTTTTAGGTGAAAATTTTTCTTCCACGCACAAAATCTCAACTTTTCTTCAACTAAAATACATGTCCAAACACAATTTCAACTTTCAAAAATTAGTTTCCAACACAACTTCAGAAACTAATTTTTTCAAATTTCAATCAATTCTATGTCCAAAAGCTAGCTTACAAATTTATATCCAATAAATAATTTTGAATTTTGAATTTTTGATATAAATTAACGACGAGCTTATCAGAGTCGAAATCTTTGACGGCCTAGTCGTCAGAAGCTGTACTAATCAATTACTCTCTTTGTCATAATTTATGTGACACTTTTATTTTTTTGAGATCTTTTTAATTTTGTCCGTCTATTTAAGATTACAATCTTTAAATTTTCGATATAAATTTACATATTTAAGAATTACGTAAAAAGTATTATGAGCTGTTAATAACTCAATAATTTTTCAAACATATACTAAAAATGTTACTATCAAAGAATAATTCATTTGACACTCAATATACGAACACCTTCTGTAACGACCCGGCCGATCGTTTTGAGAGTATGAGCCCCGATCCCCTATTTATTGCTCCCTAAGTCTCATTTTATGGTTACTTGACTCGTCGGGGTGCTTGGTGTCGGGTTCGGGAGAGTTTCGAAGTGAAATCGGACACATAGTCCCTATGTTTGATGTTGTGTTGTAAGAGTTGACCGTAGGTTGACTTGTGTGAATACAACTCCGGAACGGAGTTTCGTCTGTTCCAATAGCTCCGTAGGGTGATTTTGGTCTTAGGGGCTCGTCCGGATGTTGATTTGGAGGTCCGTAAGTCATTTCGACGTTAATTGGCGAAAGTGGAAAAATTGGAAGATTTTTGGAAAGTTTGATCGGAAGTGGACTTTTTGATATCAGGATTGGATCGCGATTCCGGAAGTCGGAGTAGGTGCCCGTTTGGATTGACTTATTTTAAGTGCTTTTAAGCCAAAATAACTTTTAAGCCATTTTGTAGTGTTTGGATAGAGTAAAAAAGTGCTTTTAAGCACTTATTTTTAAGCTAAAATGACAAAAACAAGCCAAAAGCCAAAAGCTAGCATTCCTAACTTATGGCTTAAAAGCTATTTTGGCTTAAAAGCCACTTAAATTAAGCCCATCCAAACGGGCTCTAGGTCCGTAATGTCAAATATGACTTATGTGCAAAATTTGAGGTCAATCGGACGTGATTTGATAGGTTTGAGCATCGAATGTGGAAGTTAGAAGTTTATAAGTTCAATAAGCTTGAATTAGGGTGCGCTCCATGGTTTTAGCATTGTTTGATGTGATTTGATGGTCCGACTAAGTACGTATGATGTTTTAGGACTTTTTGGTAGGTTTGGTTGAGGTCCCGGAGGCCTCGGGTGGATTTTAGATGGTTAACGGATTGGAATTTAGAATTGGAAGATGGCTGAAGCTACAGGTTTCTGGTGTTCAGTTTCCTTCTATGCGTTCGCGAAGGTGCTCCCGTGTTCGCGTGGAGGAGTTTAAGTGTTGCTGGAAATTTGCCCTTCGCATTCGCGAAGAAGGTCCCGCGTTCGCGAAGGGTTACTGGAGAGGTAGGTAATGTTGTTCTTCCCGTTCGCGTAAGAAGGACCGCATTCGCGAAGGTCTGGCTCAGTGTGCATCGCGTTCGCAAGTGGGCCCTCGCATTCGCGTAGGAGGATTTTGGACAGTAACGTTTTTGTGCTTCGCGAATGCGAGGCAACTTGCACATTCGTGAAGAAAAAATACCTGGGCAGCAGGTTTCTCCCGTGCGGATTGTTATAGTGGCACTAGGTTTGTTGTCACGACCCAAATCGGAGAGTTGCAATGGGCACCAGGTACCTTAGTCAACCGAGTACCAACGCAACGTATCTTTCTTATCATACCATCATGAAAAAATGGGCCAGAAGGGCCGTCATGAGATAACCAGAATAAAACATAAAGGAATACTAGACATAAGACGACCCAAAATAATATATAAGCTTATACATGTGATATACGAGCCTATAAGGCCGAGACTATCATTTCTACACTCAAAATATTGGCCGCCAAGGCCATACTAGTACCCATATATATGACATTTGTCTATAAGCCTCTAAGAGTACATAAACATCACAAAGGTCAGGATAGGGCCCCGCCATACCAGTCAATACATGTCCAAATTATACTGTCCAAATAGGCAACTCCAGAGCAAGTGGAGTGCATCAACACCTTCCGCTGAGCTGATAGCCTACTAGGATGACTGTCAAACTGTCCATCCGGAACTACGAGCATGAAACGCAGCGTCCCCAGGCAAAAGAGACGTCAGTACAAATAAAATATCGAGTATGTAAGGCATGAAAGCAGTATATAAAAGACATGAAAGAAACATGGAGTAAGAAACTCAACCTGTAAGTCTGAATAACTCTGTGAATCATGACATTTATAATGTCATGCATATGCGTATAAATGTCATATCATGCATAGGTATATGCGTACATAACATCATCAATCCTCTGAGGGCATACTATCATATCATCTCGGCCTCTATGGTCGAAATCATCAACGTATACTAGCTGATCAGGTGGTGGTGCGTATATAACGCCATAACCTTTCCCCATACCCCATATACATATACTATACGCGTATATAACGACATCCATGGGTCAATATACATGTATAAATGAATGCAATGCATAATGAAGTAAGTAAATAAGATCTCTCGGAATGTCATGAGACCCATGAATAGACAATATGGTAGTAGGACATATATATCGGGAATCAAGAACATAGGCAACCTTAGTACTTCTAAGAATATAATCATTTATGAAAGTTGCGTGCTTGCTGTTGATGCCCAATTTTGCCCTTATTATTTTAAATATGCATACATATCTTCAAAATCGTGCACGTACATTATTATTAGACTTTCAATGCATGCACAAGTATTTTTATAATTTTTCTACAATTTTAAAGGCTTTAAATCCATTTATTTATGCATTTTTTATTATGCAAATAACCACTAGTTACCCCTCATATTACTTTTATGATGATTTGATCATCTAAATTTATCATTTATGCCCATATAGTGCTTAAATATTTTAATTATATTTTTTATAATTACATTTGCATTTTTAAGGCTAGAATCACACATTTTGCAATAATAGCCTATATATATATATATGCATAATTACATTATCTATACAGAAAATGACCTTTTATATTTTTGTAATGTTAAGTAATTATTTTAAATCATGTTCAGGCACAAACGGTATTTTTGTTATTCATTAATTATTTTTTATAAATTATTTTACTGATTTAATTGGGTATTTAAAATCTAGCCCCTTTCTAATCAATTTTCGAACCTAGCTGTCACGACCCGGATTTCCCACCATCGGGAGTCGTGATGGCGCCTACTAGTGAAAGTAGGCAAGCCAACCATTTGAATTATTTACCTTATTTCCATTTTAATCCGTTAACTATTAAGAACCAACATTTAATAAACAACATAGTTTAATAAGCGGAAGACTGAAATGCAATATCTTAATAATTATACCAATACCAATCCATAACAAAACTACCCAGAACTGGTGTCACAATTTCACAAACTATCTAGAAATACTACAAATAAAGGTCTGAAAGATTAAAACAACACTGTCTCTGGAATAAATGAGAGAAACAGAATGAAAAGATAGAAGGAGACGCCAAGGCCTGCGGACGCCTGCAGGACTACCTCGGGTCGCCTGATGAACTGGAAGCAGCAACTTCACTGCGGTACGAAAGCTACCGTACCAGGATCTGCACAAAAGAGTGCAGAGTGTAGTATCAGCATAACCGACCCCATGTGCTGGCAAGTGCCTAGCCTAACCTCGGCGAAGTAGTGGCGAGGCTAGGACCAGACTACCAAATAAACCTGTGCAATTAAATCATATACAGTGGAAAAAAAATAAAGGCAGAAATTTACAATTTAAAAGTAAGAAGGGGGAAGACATGATGCGGGGATATCAAGTAACAACAGAAAACAAATAAATAACCGTAAAGAACACCATAGCTCAAATATCAACAATAATTAGGAAATCAAGACAAGTGCACGGCATCACCCTTCGTGCTTTTACTCTCGTGCTCACAAAATATCAATATAATCGACACGGCATCACCCTTCGTGCTTTTACCTCACATAATCACGGCACGGAATGATCCTTCATGCATAATCACTCATATAAAGGCACGGACTGGTACATCGTGCGGTACGGCATCACCCTTCGTGCATTAACACTCTCTCACAAATATCATGCACGGCATCACCCTTCGTGCTTTATCACTCTCTCACCAATACAATGCACGGCATCACCGTTCGTTCTTTAACACTCTTCCTCACCCAAACAACAATCACAATCATAAGACTATCACGACCTAGTTCACCAACTGTGAACATGTCATGACGGCACCTGGTCCCCATGACCAGGTAAGCCTAACACTTGCGGAAATGTAATAATTGCGGAAAAATAGAGAAAATCAAATCAAATATCTAAAGGAAACTGTACTGAATGCCGCATGGCAAGTACAACTCAACATCACAAGTCTAAAACAATTCCCAAAACCCGGAAACTCACAAATCACAAGCTAAGGGATACAAAAGAGGCTCTGACTCAAGAATATCTATACAAAGGAGAAATACTGAAATAGCTATACTTATTAATGAAAGCTGGAAAGGGACTCCTCGGTCTGCGGACGTAGCAGATATACCTCGAAGTCTCTACCGATACGCCTCCTTCCAAGGCTGACAGAACTGAGTGGGAGTACCTGTATCTGCACAACAAAAATGTGCAGAAGAGTAGCATGAGCACACCACGGCGGTGCCCAGTAAGTATCAAGACTAACCTCGGTGGAGTAGTGACGAGGAACAGTCAAGGCACCTACCGGTCAATAAACAGTATAATCATAGGAATAATGGAAATGACATATAATTATGTAAAGACTGCATGAATGACCAAGAATGCTACAAATCACAATAAGGGAAAAATACAACAAGTAACAACGAGAATATAATAAATGAGGATAGGAAATGACGACAGAATCACAATCCAAATCCTAAAGGTCACAACACAGAAGTGAGAAAACAAGTCAATAACTCATATCCTACAATGATGTTCACAAAGGTCTTATCCAACTCTTTCCACAATTTCACCAAGTCTCGGACAAACCACAACTCGCGAAGACCCAGCATCTGAAATCTAACAATTGGCATCCTATGCCCCATCAATCTCATGGTCATACCGACAACTAACTGGCTAACTAGGGCCACTCTCACAAATATAATGGATAAACGAGGGCGTACCTCCACCCTTAGCAAAATCAGGAGGAATTCACCTCTAATAGGGGTGTTCAGCTACGTGTATGCTTGTGCAAATGTTTCTAACAAAATTCTACCAGCTAGTAAACATGAAAAGGAGAACGGACCGCACGTGCGATGTTTCCCCACAACTTCCAAGCGATAAAGCTCATACCGGTAAGCAACCCACAATCACATTATTAAACAAATATGAATGCCTCCACCGGCCGTCACAATTCTCTACAATCATCCCCTGACATAGCCCACCTTATTTCGCCGCATGCGCAACCCACATATAAGCATATAACATATCCCGCCTTATTACGACGCATGTGCAAAACATCAATAACAACAATAGCACGGTAAAGACGTCGTGCAACCCTTCAACAACAACCGCACGGCAGAGACCACGTGCATCACTATACCAACAACCGCACGGCAGAAACCTCGTGCATCACAATACCAACCACCGCACGGCAGAAACCTCGTGCATCACAATATCAACAACCGCACAGCAGAAACCTCGTGCATCACGATATCAACAACCGCACGGCAGAAACCTCGTGCATCACAATATCAACAAATGACAATATATACAGGAACAAAGCAAGAGAATCAACTCAAGAGATTCCGTTCACCAAAAGACGGTACAACTAACGTACGAGGAAATAAATTTAACAGGGAAATACTAAGCGCAATAAGGACAACTCAACAAGGGAGAGATGATACGAAACAACGATTCCATAATACTCAGTTCTACAACAAGGAAGTTAACATGGATCAATTAATTACAATTAAGGAAGTATCGACTAAACATAGGATATCCAACTTCTTTCCAATTAAGACCAATTAATTACACGAGAGATAGAAATAATGCTTTCCAGATAAAGACAAGCAGTTAGGAATGATAATGTGACTACAGAAGGGCAATGTCTACAGTTAAACAAGTAAAAGTCATTTAGGCAACAAGAATAACCAAAAAGGGCAGATAAATTCCAAGTAAGTCGTGTAGAGGTGGAACTAATAACAGGGAACTCAATCGTATCCAGAACAACTTCATATTCGGTGATTACAAGTACCTAAGAGCCTAAAAGGGAAATTTTCCACAAATAAATCCGAGCACGCACTCGTCACCTTGCGTACAGGGAATACAATCAACAAGGAAGACTCAAATCCTAAGGGGAAGTCCCCCACACAAGGTTAGGCAAGATACTTACCTCGAACCGGCTAAAATCAACTAGCAACCACGTTCTTGCCACGAGTACTCAACTCCAAATGGCCCAAATCTATTCAATTAAATCACACATTGTAAATAACATCTCAAGCAACTGATCCTACTATTCAATTCAAAGCTAAAGCGCGAAATTGGGCAAAATGACCAAAATGCCCTCAGGCCAACGTCTCGGAATCAGATAATTTTCACATTTTCAGAAACCTCGTACTCTCACGAGTCTAACCATATAAAAATCTCAGAAATCGGAGGTCGAATGCTCCCTCAAAACCCAATAGTTTAGTCAATAAACTTTCACCCAAATTCTTCCATTTTTGATCCTTAATTCGAATTTAAAAGGTGGATTTAACTACTAAATGATAGAATATAATTAGAAAGGATCATAGAAATGTTACCCAATAATCTCCTCTCCAAAATCCTCTCAGAATCGCCCTTGCCCGAGCTCAAAATTGATTTTCAAACTTATGAAATTAAACCCTCGAAATTTCTTATTTCTGCCCAGACATTTCCGCTTCTGCGGTCCCGCTTAAGTGGCAAAATAACCGCTTCTGCGGTTTCTCATTAAAGGGGGAAATTCCGCTTTTGCGCACACATGACCGCTCCAGCGGTTCCGCTTTTTGCGGAAAGATGACCGCTTCTGCGGTCTCTGAGGGGAAGCCAAAAAAAATTGCTTCTGCGATGAGGAAGCCGCTTCTGCGGTTCCCAACCCGCAGAAGCGAAAATACTAGAAGGGAAAACATACCAGCTGCAACAACTTAGAAAATTTCCCCGTTAACCACCCGAAATCATCCCGAGGCCCCCGGGGCCTCAACCAAAAGCACCAATACCACCTAATACCTTATTCAAACTTGCACCAATCCTCAAAACACCTCAAACAACGCCGGAAACCCGATTAAATCAAGGATTCAAGCCTAAGAACTTCAAATTCTAACCAAATACGCTTTCGATCAAAAACCTAACCAAACCTCGTCCGAATGACCTGAAATTTTGCACACACATCCCAATGACATGACGGAGCTACAGCAACTTTCGGAATTCAAATCCAACCCTCGGATCAAAAACTCATTATCGGACCAGAAACTTCAAAAATCCAAACTTCGGCATTTCAAGCCTAAATGAGCTACGGACCTCCAAATAACATTCCGAACACGCTTCCAACCCCGAAATCACCTAACGGAGCTAACGGAACCATCGGATTTCCATTCCGAGGTCGTCTTCACACTGTTCCGAATACAGACCATTTTTCAACTCTTAAACTCTCATTTAGGGACTAAGTGTCCCAAAACACTCCGAACCCTAATACCGAACGTCCCGGCAAACCAAATAGCAGAAATGAACTTAGGAAAAACAGTTAATGAGGGATCGGGGCGTAAATTCTAAAAACGACCGGTCGGGGCGTTACATCCTCCCACACTTAAACATTCGTTCGTTCTCGAACGAGCATAGAGAACATACCTGGAGTCTTCAAGTCACTGAGTGCGCACTTCCAACATACACCCGCGGGTGATCCCACATCACCCCAATCCACTTAAGCCTGACGACACCATCTCAACTGAAATTTAACCTTTCTAACAATACCAATAGGCCTTCAAGCCAGAATTCTCACCTTCCATCCGTTTCCAAAAGACCCGATCCTACATCCATATCCGGTATCAGTCTCAACCAGCTATTTCAATACAAGCCAACACACACAGGGTACAACCACACAGCATGACACATCACCCATAGGCCCACAATATCATTTTGATAGCAATACTTGCTTAAGATCAATTCCGTACCGGCCATAAGCCTCATATTCAACAGGAACTCTTTTCAAACCTCCACAACACTGGCGATGATACTATAACCACGAAAACCGCATAACAAAATTCCCGAATAATCAAATCTCAGCCAACACCAACAGGTACACACCCCACAAGCTAAAACTCAAGAAGCATAGAATGGGAATGACTGAATATGAGAAAGGAAACACATAAGGAACTAACAAACAAATCAATCTAGCACAGTTTCTTCTAAAACACAAATTGACAAAACATCTAACAAGAAAGAATGAAAGCATATAAAAGACTCACAATGATCTTATACTGATATAACTCCTCACCGCAGTACACGGCCCGGTCTCAACATATCAAATCACCTGGAATCACGAGGGTCCCGCCCTCAACACTGAATCACAAGTAGGGCACACATCAACCCATCTAGAGAATCTCACTAGATCCATTCCGTCTATAAATTACAACACAGGCTGGCTCCCACACCGGTGGAGCATAGAAATCACAGCTCGTAACCAAGAATACTCAGAGATCACATCAAACCTACCGAAACAGACAACATGAATTTACTACTAGCCTCATAACTCTCGACAACAGCTAGGAACGGACGATAGACACGGCTATCACTCATAGAACCTCCCAACAGAATAATCACGTAGACAGAGTACAATCATGAAACGCACTCATAAATGGAACAACAAATAAGGGAACTCACCCCGATAAGCAGAACTGTGGTGAACTACAGATAGTGCCCCTCTATAACAAACCGAATCCGTACCTGAATGTCATTCAACTGGTGCACCGGCCTCAAGCCTACTATATGAAACACATCAACGAGCCGGGCCTCCCCCTCTTGGGCGCCCTCTACCTGCCGGAATACCTCGCTGGGACACACCGGTCCGAAGTTTGGGACAATCTCTCATCATGTGGCTAGTATCTCCACACTTAAAGCACCCTCCCTGCTGACGAGGCGGTGGAAACTGTGCGATGCGGGTACTCCGAGACCTATGAGCTCCTGAGTCACCATGCAAAGCCTGAAGCGCGAACTGAACTGGCTGACCCGCAAAACCTCTACCATGACGCACCCTGCCTCCAAAATAAGGACCAGTATATCTTACCGGCCTACAAGGCCTCCTCGCCTCCTCAAGCCCTCTCTCCTGATCTCGGCTGCTCTCTCCCTCATGAACCTGCCGGCCCTCTCTCTCTTTAGCATGCATACCCTCTATCCTCCTAGCAATATTCACTATCTGCTGATACGGAATATCCATCTCCAACTCACGGGCCATGCTGGACCTGATGCTAGGAATGAGCCCCTCAATGAACCGACGAACCTTCTCGCGAACAGTAGAAACCAAGGCTGAGGCGTGTCTAGCCAAACTGGTGTAACGGACAGCATACTCCGAGACGGTCATAGCACCCTGGCGCAAATGCTCAAACTCCGCGCGCCATGCATCCCTGAGGCTCTGAGGAACAAACTCTCTCAGAAACATATCTGAAAACCGGGTCCAAGTCAGTAAAGCTGCCTCGTCTGAGCTGTCTAACTCATAGGTGTGCCACCAATCATAGGCGGCTCCTCGAAGCTGAAAAGTAGTGAAAGAAACCTCGCTCGATCCAGAGGTACCCATAGTACGGAGAATACGGTAACACTCATCAAGAAACCCCAAGGCATCGTCTGATGCTAATCCACTGAACACCGGAGGATCATACTTCTTGAACCTCTCTAGTCTCATCTGCTCCTGCTCGGAAGCCGCTGCCATGCCCTCGGACTGAACTGGTGCCACAGGCGGCGCATGAATAATCTCTGGGACCTGCCCAACATGCGCTTGCTGCTCAGGAGTGCGGGCGGCGGGAGTCTGTGCTCCTCCCCCGGCCTGGGATGTGGCTGCAGCAAGGGGAAGCAATCCTGCTTGAGCCAAAATGGTGTACATACTCATGAACTGTGCCAAAGTCTCCTGAAGGGCTGGAGTAGTAGTAGCAGTAGGCGTGTCAGGTGCCTGGGCTCCGGCTGGATCTGCTGGTGGTACCTCAGCGGCAGTTCGCGCAGGTACTCTCGCTGTACCAAGTGCGCATCCTCGAACTCTACCCCGGCCCCGATCTCCGACGGCTGCAGCAGGGGGCGCGGGTGCCTGATCACCTCGGGTAGTACGTGTCCTCACCATCTGTGAGAGAGTAGAAGACAGAGGTTTAGGATTGTAGATGTCAAAAATCACGCACGACAGGGAAATCAAATGAAGTGGAATTTTTCCTAACGGTTACATAGCCTCTCGCAGATAAGTACAGACGTCTCCTACCGATCCACGAGACTCTAATAAACCGACTTGTGATATGTGACTCCTATGAACCTAGAGCTCTGATACCAACTTGTCACGACCCCAGTTCACCAACCGTGAACAAGTCATGACGGCACCAAGTCCCCACAACCAGGTAAGCCTAACAATGCGGAAATAAAATAATTGCAAAAAAACAGAAAAAATAAAATAAAACGGTGTTTAAATGCCGCACGACAAATACAACACAATATCAAAGCTAACACATTCCCAAAACCCGGAAACCCACAAATCACAAGCTAAGGGATACATAAGATGCTCTGACTCAAGAATATCTATACAAAGGATAAATACTGAAAGAGCTATACTTATTACAGAAAACTGGAAAGGGACTCCTCGGTCTGCGGACGTAGCAGATATACCTCGAAGTCTCTACCGATACGCCTCCTTCCAAGGCTAACAGAATTGAGTGGGAGTACCTGTATCTGCACAACAAAAATGTGCAGAAGAGTAGCATGAGCACACCACGGCGGTGCCCAGTAAGTATCAAGACTAACCTCGGTGGAGTAGTGACGAGGAACAGTCAAGGCACCTACCGGTCAATAAACAGTATAATCATAGGAACAATGGAAATGACATATAAATATGTAAAGACTGCATGAATGACCAAGAATGCTACAATTCATGATAAGGAAAAAAAATACAACAAGTAACAACGAGGATATAATAAATGAGGATATGAAATGACGGCAGAATCACAATCCAAATCCTAAGGTCACAACACAGCAATGGGTAAAACAAGTCAATAACTCATATCCTACAATGATGTTCACAAGGGTCTTANCCCTCAAAACCCAATAGTTTAGTCAATGAACTTTCACCCAAATTCTTCCATTTTTGATCCTTAATTCGAATTTAAAAGGTGGATTTAACTACTAAATGATAGAATATAATTAGAAAGGATCATAGAAATGTTACCCAATAATCTCCTCTCCAAAATCCTCTCAGAATCGCCCTTGCCCGAGCTCAAAATTGATTTTCAAACTTATGAAATTAAACCCTCGAAATTTCCTATTTCTGCCCAGACATTTGGCACCGCTTCTGCGGTCCCGCTTAAGCGGCAAAATAACCGCTTCTGCGGTTTCTCATTAAAGGGGGAAATTTCGCTTTTGCGGACACATGACCGCTCCAGCGGTTCCGCTTTTGCGGAAAGATGACCGCTTCTGCGGTCTCTGAGGGGAAGCCAAAAAAATCGCTTCTGCGATGAGGAAGCCGCTTCTGCGGCTCCGCTTCTGCGGTTCCCAAACCGCAGAAGCGAAAATACCAGAAGGGAAAACATACCAGCTGCAACAACTTAGAAAATTTCCCCGTTAACCACCCGAAATCATCCCGAGGCCCCCGGGGCCTCAACCAAAAGCACCAATACCACCTAATACCTTATTCGAACTTGCACCAATCCTCAAAACACCTCAAACAACACCGGAAACCCGATTAAATCAAGGATTCAAGCCTAAGAACTTCAAATTCTAACCAAATACGCTTTCGATCAAAAACCTAACCAAACCTCGTCCGAATGACCTGAAATTTTGCACACACATCCCAAATGACATGACGGAGCTACAGCAACTTCCGGAATTCAAATCCAACCCTTGGATCAAAAACTCAATATCGGACCGGAAACTTCAAAAATCCAAACTTCGGCATTTCAAGCTTAAATTAGCTACGGACTTCCAAAATACATTCCGAACACGCTCCCAACCCCGAAATCACCTAACGGAGCTAACAGAACCATCGAATTTCCATTCCGAGGCCGTCTTCACACTGTTCTGATTACGGACCATTTTTCAACTCTTAACCTCTCATTTAGGGACTAAGTGTCCCAAAACTCTCCAAAACTCAACATCGAACGTCCCGACAAACCAAAATAGCAGAAATGAACTTAGGGGAAACAGTTAATGGGGGATCGGGGCGTAAATTCTAAAAACGACCGGTCGGGTCGTTACATCCTCCCACACTTAAACATTCGTTCGTCCTCGAACGAGCATAGAGAACATACCTGGAGTCTTCAAGTCACTAAGTGCGCACTTCCAACATACACCCGCGGGTGATCCCACGTCACCCCAATCCACTTAAGCCTGACGACACCATCTCAACTGAAATTTAACCTTTCTAACAATACCAATAGGCCTTCAAGCCAGAATTCTCACCTTCCATCCGTTTCCAAAAGACCCGATCCTACATCCATATCCGGTATCAGTCTCAACCAGCTATTTCAATACAAGCCAACACACACAGGGTACAACCACACAGCATGACACATCACCCATAGTCCCATAATATCATTTTTGATAGCAATACTCGCCTGAGATCAATTCCGTACCGACCATAAGCCTCATATTCAACAGGAACTCTTTTCAAACCTCCACAACACTAGCGATGATACAATAACCACGAAAACCGCATAATAAAACACCCGAATAACCAAATCTCAGCCAACACCAACGGGTACACACCCCACAAGCTAAAAATCAAGAAGCATAGAACGGGAATGACTGAATATGAGAAAGGAAACACATAAGGAACTAACAAACAAATCAAACTAGCGCAGTATCTTCTAAAACACAAATCGACAAAACATCTAACAAGAAAGAATGAAAGTATATAAAAGACTCACAATGATCTTATACTGATATAACTCCTCACCGCAGTACACAGCCCGGTCTCAACATATCAACTCACCTGAAATCACGAGGGTCCCGCCCTCAACACTGAATCACAAGTAGGGCACACATCAACCCATCTAGAGACTCTCACTAGATCCATTTCATCTACAAATTACAACACAGGCTGACTCCCACATCGGTGGAGCATAGAAATCACAACTCGTAACCAAAAATACTCAGAGATCACATCAAACCTACCGAAACAGACAACATGAGTTTATTACTAGCCTCATAACTCTCGACAACAGCTAGGAACGGACGATAGACACGGCTATCACTCATAGAACCTCCCAATAGAATAATCACGTAGACAGAGTACAATCATGAAACACACTCATAAATGGAACAACAAATAAGGGAACTCACCCCGATAAGCAGAACTGTGGTGAACTACAGATAGTGCCCCTCTATAACAAACCGAATCCGTACCTGAATGTCATTCAACTGGCGCACCGGCCTCAAGCCTACTATATGAAACACATCAACGAGCCGGGCCTCCCCCTCTTGGGCGCCCTCTACCTGCCGGAATACCTCGCTGGGACATACCGGTCCGAAGTCTGGGACAATCTCTCATCATGTGGCTAGTATCTCCACACTCAAAGCACCCTCTCTGCTGACGAGGCGGTGGAAACTGTGCGATACGGGTACTCTGAGACCTATGAGCTCCTGAGTCACCATGCAAAGCCTGAAGCGCGAACTGAACTGGCTGACCTGCAAAACCTCTACCACGACGCACCCTGCCTCCAAAATAAGGACCAGTATATCTCACCGGCCTACGAGGCCTCCTCGCCTCCTCAAGCTCTCTCTCCTGATCTCGGTTGCTCTCTCCCTCATGACCTGCCTGCCTTCTCTTTCTTTAGCATGCATACCCTCTATCCTCCTAGCAATATTCACCACCTGCTGATACGGAATATCCATCTCCAACTCACGGGCCATGCTGGACCTGATGCTAGGAATGAGCCCCTCAATGAACCGACGAACCTTCTCGCGAACAGTAGAAACCAAGGGTGAGGCATGTCTAGCCAAACTGGTGTAAGGGACAGCATACTCCGAGACGGTCATAGCACCCTGGCGCAAATGCTCAAACTCCGCACGCCATGCATCCCTGAGGCTCTGAGGAACAAACTCTCTCAGAAACATATCTGAAACTGAGTCCAAGTCAGTGAAGCTGCCTCGTCTGGGCTGTCTAACTCATAGGTGCGCCACCAATCATAGGCGGCTCCTCGAAGCTGAAAAGTAGTGAAAGAAACCCCGCTCGATCCAGAGATACCCATAGTACGGAGAATACGGTAACACTCATCAAGAAACCCCAAGGCATCGTCTGATGCTAATCCACTAAACACCGGAGGATCATACTTCTTGAACCTCTCTAATCTCATCTGCTCCTGCTCGGAAGCCGGTGCCATGCCCTCGGACTGAACTGGTGCCACAGGCGGCGCAGGAATAATCTTTGGGACCTGCCCAACATGCGCTTGCTGCTCAGGAGTGCGGGCGGCGGGAGTCTATGCTCCTCCCCCGGCCTGGGATGTGGCTACAGCAAGGGGAAGCAATCCTTCCTGAGCCAAAGTGGTGTACATACTCATGAACTGTGCCAAAGTCTCCTGAATGGCTGGGGTAGTAGTAGCAGTGGGCGTGTCAGGTGCCTGGACTCCCGCTGGATCTGCTGGTGGTACCTCGGTGGTAGCTCGCGCAGGAGCTCTCGCTGTAGCACGTGCGCGTCCTCGAACTCTACCCCGGCCCCGACCTCCGACGGCTGCAGTAGGGGGCGCGGGTGCCTGATCACCTCGGGTAGTACGTGTCCTCACCATCTGTGAGAGAGTAGAAGACAGAGGCTTAGGATTGTGGGTGTCAAAAATCTCGCACGACAGGGAAATCAAATGAAATGGAATGTTCCTAACGGTTACATAGCTTCTCGTAGATAAGTACAGACATCTCCGTACCGATCCACGAGACTCTAATAAACCGGCTTGTGATCTGTGACTCCTATGAACCTAGAGCTCTGATACCAACTTGTCACGACCCTAGTTCACCAACTGTGAACATGTCATGACGGCACCTGGTCCCCATGACCAGGTAAGCCTAACACTTGCGGAAATGTAATAATTGCGAAAAAATAGAGAAAATCAAATCAAATATCTAAAGGAAATTGTACTGAATGTTGCATGGCAAGTACAACTCAACATCACAAGTCTAAAACAATTCCCAAAATCCGAAAACTCACAAATCACAAGCTAAGGGATACAAAAGAGGCTATGTCTCAAGAATATCTATACAAAGGAGAAATACTGAAATAGCTATACTTATTACAGAAAGCTGGAAAGGGACTCCTCGGTCTGCAGACGTAGCAGATATACCTCGAAGACTCTACCGATACGCCTCCTTCCAAGGCTGACAGAACTGAGTGGGAGTACCTGTATCTGCACAACAAAAATGTGCAGAAGAGTAGCATGAGCACACCACGACGGTGCCCATTAAGTATCAAGACTAACCTCGGTGGAGTAGTGACGAGGAACAGTCAAGGCACCTACCGGTCAATAAACAGTATAATCATAGGAATAATGGAAATGACATATAATTATGTAAAGACTGCATGAATGACCAAGAATGCTACAAATCACAATAAGGGAAAAATACAACAAGTAACAACGAGAATATAATAAATGAGGATAGGAAATGACGACAGAATCACAATCCAAATCCTAAGGTCACAACACAGAATTGGGAAAACAAGTCAATAACTCATATCCTACAATGATGTTCACAAAGGTCTTATCCAACTCTTCCCACAATTTCACCAAGTCTCGGACAAACCACAACTCGCGAAGACCCAGCATCTGAAATCAAACAATTGACATCCTATGCCCCATCAATCTCATGGTCATACCGACAACTAACTGGCTAACTCGGGCCACTCTCACAAATATAATGGATAAACGAGGGCGTACCTCCACCCTTAGCAAAATCAGGAGGAATTCACCTCTAATAGGGGTGTTCAGCTACGTGTATGCTTGTGCAAATTTTTCTAACAAAATTCTACCAGCTAGTAAACATGAAAAGGAGAACGGACCGCACGTGCAATGTTTCCCCACAACTTCCAAGCGATAAAGCTCATACCGGTAAGCAACCCACAATCACATTATTAAACAAATAGGAATGCCTCCACTGGCCGTCACAATTCTCTACAATCATCCCCTGACATAGCCCACCTTATTTCGCCACGTGCGCAACCCACATATAAGCATATAACATATCCCGCCTTATTACGCCGCATGTGCAAAACATCAATAACAACAATAGCATGGCAAAGACCGCGTGCAACCCTTCAATAACAACCGCACGGCAGAAACCTCGTGTATCACTATACCAACAACCGCACGGCAGAAATCTCATGCATCACAATACCAACCACCGCACGGCAGAAACCTCGTGCATCACAATATCAACAACCGCACGGCAGAAACCTCGTGCATCACAATATCAACAACTGCACGGCAGAAACCTCGTGCATCACAATATCAACAAATGACAATATATACAAGAACAAAGCAAGAGAATCAACTCAAGAGATTCCGTTCACCAAAAGACGGTACAACTAACGTACAAGGAAATAAATGTAACAGGGAAATACTAATCGCAATAAGGACAACTCAACAAGGGAGAAATGATACGAAACAACGATTCCATAATACTCAGTTCTACAACAAGGAAGTTAACATGGATCAAATAATTACAATTAAGGAAGTATCGACTAAACATAGGATATCCAACTTCTTTCCAATTAAGACCAATTAATTACACGAGAGATAGAAATAATGCTTTCCAGATAAAGACAAGCAGTTAGGAATGATAATGTGACTACAGAAGGGCAATGTCTACAGTTAAACAAGTAAAAGTCATTTAGGCAACAAGAATAACAAAAAAAGGGCAGACAAATTCCAAGTAAGTTGTGTAGAGGTGGAACTAATAACAGGGAACTCAATCGTATCCAGAACAACTTCATATTCGGTGATTACAAGTACCTAAGAGCCTAAAAGGGCAATTTTCCACAAATAAATCCGAGCACGCACTCGACACCTTGCGTAAAGGGAATACAATCAACAAGGAAGACTCAAATCCTAAGGGGAAGTCCCCCACACAAGGTTAGGCAAGATACATACCTCGAACCGGCTAAAATCAACTAGCAACCACGTTCTTGCCACGAGTACTCAACTCCAAATGGCCCAAATCTATTCAATTAAATCACACATTGTAAATAACATCTCAAGCAACTGATCCTACTATTTAATTCAAAGCTAAAGCGCGAAATTAGGCAAAATGACCAAAACGCCCCTCAGGCCAACGTCTCGCAATCGGATAATTTTCACATTTTCAGAAACCTCGTACTCTCACGAGTCTAACCATATAAAAATCTCAGAAATCGGAGGTCGAATGCTCCCTCAAAACCCAATAGTTTAGTCAATGAACTTTCACCCAAATTCTTCCATTTTTGATCCTTAATTCGAATTTAAAAGGTGGATTTAACTACTAAATGATAGAATATAATTAGAAAGGATCATAGAAATGTTACCCAATAATCTCCTCTCTAAAATCCTCTCAGAATCGCCCTTGCCCGAGCTCAAAATTGATTTTCAAACTTATGAAATTAAACCCTCGAAATTTCCTATTTCTGCCTAGACATTTCCGCTTCTGCGGACAAGGGACCGCTTCTGCGGTCCCGCTTAAGCGGCAAAATAACCGCTTCTGCGGTTTCTCATTAAAGGGGGAAATTTCGCTTTTGCGGACACATGACCGCTCCAGCGGTTCCGCTTTTTGCGGAAAGATGACCGCTTCTGCGGTCTCTGAGGGGAAGCCAAAAAAAATCACTTCTGCGATGAGGAAGCCGCTTCTGCAGCTCCGCTTCTGCGGTTCCCAAGCCGCAGAAGCGAAAATACCAGAAGGGAAAACATACCAACTGCAACAACTTAGAAAATTTCCCCGTTAACCACCCGAAATCATCCCGAGGCCCCCGGGGCCTCAACCAAAAGCACCAATACCACCTAATACCTTATTCGAACTTGCACCAATCATCAAAACACCTCAAACAACACCGGAAACCCGATTAAATCAAGGATTCAAGCCTAAGAACTTCAAATTCTAACCAAATACGCTTTCGATCAAAAACCTAACCAAACCTCGTCCGAATGACCTGAAAATTTTGCACACACATCCTAAATGACATGACGGAGCTACAGCAACTTCCGGAATTCAAATCCAACCCTCGGATCAAAAATTCACTATCAGATCGGAAACTTCAAAAATCCAAACTTCGGCATTTCAAGCTTAAATTAGCTACGGACTTCCAAAATACATTCCGAACACGCTCCCAACCCCGAAATCACCTAACGGAGCTAACGAAATCATCGGATTTCCATTCTGAGGTCGTCTTCACACTATTCTGATTACGGACCATTTTTCAACTCTTAAGCTCTCATTTAGGGACTAAGTGTCCCAAAACTCTCTAAAATTCAACACCGAACGTCCCGACAAACCAAAATAGCAGAAATGAACTTAGGGGAAACAGTTCATGGGGGATCGGGGCGTAAATTCTAAAAACGACCGGTCGGGTCGTTACAAAGACTCACGGGCATGCTTGACACCAACGTATAGATACTCGTCACCATGCCTATACGTCGTACTCAACCATTAACACGTAGAAAATAGGACACGACTCCTAATCCCTCAAGCTAAAGTTAGACCAAACACTTACCTCGATGCCACGAACACAATTCAAGCCTCAACTACCGCTTTACCTCTTGTTTCCACCACCAACTCGCTTGTATCTAGCCACAATTTAATTAATACCATTAATAAATGCTAATTAAATCAATTCTAATGCATGAAAATGGGTTTTCAAATGCTTTCCCCAAAAATTCAAAAATTGACCCTGGGCCCGCTTGGTCCAAACTCGAAATTCGGACCAAAATCCGATTACCCATTTACCCCCGAGCCCGGATATATAATTGGTTTTGGAATTCGACCTCAATTTGAGCTCTAAATCCCCAAATTTCAATATTCTTAGGTTTTACCCAAAATTCCCAATTCCGCCATGAAAACCCTACATTCTAGGATGAAATCTTGTAAAAAGAAGTTAAGAAGTGAAAGAAATAAGTTTAAAATCACTTACTTGTGTTTTGGGGAAGAAAGAGTATTTGAAATATCGCCCCTTATGTTTTTAGGTTTCTGAAAATAGAAAAATAACTGAAAAGTCCCGTTTATATACTCCTCTCAGACCCTCACCGCGGACCGGATAAAAAGGGATTGCGGCAGCGAAGCTCTATCGCGGACCGCAAAATACCGAATGGCCGCGAAGCCTTGGCCTTGCTCTTTCGCGGACCGCATAAATCCCACCGCGGTCGCGAGAAAGCACTGGGGACCGCGAAGCCAGGTTCAGAGACCTGCAACTTCTTTGAACCTGCAACAGCTATTTTTTTCTAAGCCTAAATCCACTCCGTGGCCTATCCAAAACTCACCCGAGCCCTCGGGGCTCCAAACCAAACATGCACGCAAGTCCATAAATATCATACGGACTTGCTCGTGCGATCAAATCATCAAAATAACATCAATAACTATGAATTTAGCATCAAAATCAATGAAAATCTCATGAACTCTTAAGTTCAAATTTTAACAACCGATGGTCCGATTCATGTCATTTCAAGTCCGATCTTACCAAATTTTACAGGCTCAACTTAATTACCATATAAGACCTGTACCGGGCTCCGGAACAAAAATACGGGCCCGATACCATCGGATTCAATTACATTCAAATTTCCAAAAAACTCTAATAATTTCAGTTAAACAATTTTCTTCAAAAATTCATTTCTCGGGCTTGGGACCTCGAAATTCGATTCCGGGCATACGCCCAAGTCCCATATTTTCCTACGAACCCTCCGAGACCGTCAAATCACGGGTCCGGGTCCGTTTACAAAAAATATTGACCGAAGTCAACCTAAATTCATTTTAAAAGCAAAATTTATCATTTTTTACAGATTTTCACACAATGGCTTTCCAGATACACGCCCGAATTGCGCATGCAATTTGAGGTGAGACAAAAAGGAGGTTTTAAGGCCTCAGAACACAGAATTTATTTCCAAAACAAGTGATGACCTTTTGGGTCATCACACTAGCTCAATTGTATATACCAGCCCAATAACCTAACCCAATTACCCTTACCCAATTAACTACCTGACCCAGAACCCCTTTAATCGTGACCGTTGATGTCTGAGATCAACGGTCCATATCCCTTTCCCTCATTTTGATTAACCAAACTCCTAACCCTAACCCTCATTCACCCAAACCCGCCGCCCTTGAACTCTCTCAACCTCCCCTGTTCTCTCTGTCAAACCCTAAGCGCCGTCACCCAAATCCCCTCCAAATCCCCTTTGATTCCAACCAGATATGGAATCATCCGGTGATTTCTTACCTTATCTGGCTCCTTTTCCCTACTGGCTAACCGATTATGGTATTACATAATCACTTGCCTAAAATGGAAAGTGGATCTCTCTTGTTTTGAACCAAATCTGGTTCAAACCTTTATCTCTTTCAATCTATGTTCTTTCTCCGCCTCCTTATGGTTTGAATCTCTGAGATTTTGCTCATTCCTTACTTTAACCTAAAGCTAGGGTTTAGATCCTCTGATATTTGCTGAGATTTGGTATTTATTTTTCGTTAAAATCATATCTATGTTTTTGCATGACTATTTGTGAATATTTTCATGATTTCGTTATAGGTTTTACGCCTAATTTTACTCACCCTAAAATTAGGGCCCAGATATTTTTAGATCTGATAAGGTTCCTTAGTTTTGAGTATTTTATCTTTAATGTTTTCGTGTGTCTATATGTATCTTTGTTATTCCTATAGTTGTTTTTGATTAATTTACTCACCCTAAAATTAAGGTTTCAGATCTTCTCTAGTTCGATTCTTTGTGCTTTTTGAATAAATCTCTTGTCTATGTTCATTGTACACAGTGTATGATTATTACGCCCTTGTTTCTCTGCTGACTTTATGCTTTAGCCAAAATTAGGGTTTTAAAATCCTTTACTGAGATTTTAATCTTTCCTTTCCTGTACGATACTGATATTTCCTTGACAGATTTTTACTTATTCTTTCCTTATGTGTGATTCATAATTGGTACTACTTTCCTTAATTCTTTTGCTAGCCTGATTTCTGTACTTTGATTATTAGGACCGACTTTTAATTGATCTCTGAACTTACTACTTACTTTATTTAGACCTCAAACTTGACTGCTGATTTATTCCTTGTTAATTTAAGTGATACTTCCGTGATTCTGCTTATTAATTGATTCCTGTTAGCCCTAATTGACTGATTAACTGATCTCTTTGCCTTATTTGTGTGCCATTGATTCTCCTACCTTATTTGGTTTACTCTACTGTATGCTATAAAAACCTTTAATTAATCTGATTTTAACACATGCTCACGCTTACAGACTTACACTCACACTTACACACTCTCATAATTGCTTCACTTTGCAACTCAAAAGCTCTTTGCGTTCCTTCAAAGGATTTAAGTTCTCTCTCTGTGTGAATACTTTGATTTCTGCACTGTTTAGCCGACTGGAAGCCAAGGCTAATCTCTTCGGATTCAAATTTCCATTACATTCCTGTTTACTTTCTTCCTAACAGGTATGTGTTAACTCCTGTTATCCTATTCTATTCCCTGGGCTTATGTGGTTAGTTTACTTCAAACCCCAGCATGTTTTCGTGTGATCTATGATTCATGTTTACTCCTTTCTCAACTGGCATGTTTCAGTTCCTGTTACCTCATTCTGTCGTATAGTTTATTTCGACCTCAGCATGTTTTTATGTTACTGCTTTCTCAACTGGCATGCTTTAGTCTCTGTTACCCTATTCAATCCTATGTGCTTATTAGTTTGAGATTTCGGCATGTTTCTGTTTGCTATATGCCCATATGATTTCGCCTAGTTAACTAAGTTATCTGTAGTAATATGAAACCTTGTATAAACAATTGTATGTTCCCTATTCTGCAAACATGTAATATGCTGCCAACTCTGTCTACTAGTTCAAGTATCTTGGCTCTTTTGTGATTGCTTAAATGATAGTACAGTATCCATGTCTGAATCAATACCAATCTGTTTGAACTATTTACTTAATAGGGATTCTGTTTGTTTTATGTGAAATTCTATTTGCACTCCTGTGATTTGGATATGTCTGCTCCTAAAATTCAAACTATTTTTCTAAAACTGTCCCTCTACCCCCTATATAATGGTTTTCATTCTCTTAGTTATCTAGGTTCCTACCACCCCTAGTGTGAGCACTGCCTAGGGTCCGTGAGACTCCTTTGAACTCTGACACATTGGGGTTGGTTTTCCAATCTCTTATGAATTCTGTGTTGAATGTGTGGTTCCAGTGAAAGCATTGCCCGGGGTCCTTGAGGTTCTTTGGGAACTTTGACACACTGGAAGCCTGGTTTAAGGTGTTGTGGATCCCAGCTATTGTTTCAAAGCTGCTGTGATAGAAGGCCTGACTCCCAGGTTTATATTGGGCCTGCTAAGGCTCCCTATAGTGTAATGGATACTGTTATTTATTTATTCTGGGCTGTAATAATCTTTGTAATAAACAGATCCGGGGTTTATTAGTAAAAGCTGGGGGGGGGGGGCTTTTTTCTATATCTTTGTCTGAAACTCAGGTAGAAATCCTGCCTGTAGGCTAATTGATGATTATGTGTTACAACTTGTTTAGAGATCATGCCTATATGACTTTCTGATTGCTTTACTCTGTACTTCACTCGCATGCTAGAAATCCTGTCCATAGGATCCATGCACGTATTTTAATGCATTAGTAACCATGTCTATAGGATCCTATCAGTTTGAATAATAACCTTCCTGGCAAGTTGTTTAAAAATTCTGCCCACGTATGATTAATAGATATTATGCCTATAGGAAGTGAAAATCAGTGTCAACTTAGATATCATGCATATAGGAGGTAAAAAATCAGTTTCAACTTAGATATCATGCCTATAGGAGGTAAAAATCAGTTTCAACTTAGATACCATGCCTATAGGAGATAAACAGGTCAGTTTCGACACCTAGAAACCATGTCTATAGGGGTTAATTAATTCTGCGAATTAGAAAGCTTGCCTATAGGATCTAAAGAGATAAAATCTGTTTTCATTTATGAGTTAAAAATGAGTAATTCACTTCGAAATCATGTTATAGGTCTTTAATCAACCTTTAGACATCATAGGATTCTGTTATGGTTATCAGTAGGCAAACCTGTAGGTTAATTAAGAATCCTGAGCCAAAAATTATGATCTCGTGTTGTTTGAAACATGCCCAGATCCAGAACTTAATCAAATCAGTAGGCAAGCCCGTAGGTCCCAATGCTCGTTTTAATAGGCCGCTTACTTATATTCTTTTCCTGCTCATCTAGATATCCTGCCAATAGGATCCTGAATAAATAAAGTTATCTGTTTAATTGCGTGCATTTGTTGTCTATTTGTGGAGGTTAACATGAGCCTTTATCTGCTCCTTACATGATAGTCCTATTTGAATTTTGTTTGTCGCCTAGTTTTTATCATTTAAGCAACATAGGTCAGTCAAGAACCACCCTAAATAGAGGTCCTAAATACCTTCAAGAACATAGGAAAGGGACGGGTAGTGCACGCATAAGGCACGAGTAAGAAGCTACTAGAACGCTTCGGTAACAACTGAAAGATAGTAATTGGGTAGTAAAGGAAACGATGACCCGTGCACTAATGCTATGTGTAGCACTCCAACTTGGGGAAAGTTACCAAGTATTGCATGAAAATGGTCCTATAGGCTAAAAAACCTAGGACCCCTCTAATTCCTGTTTTAAAGTAATATCTATTTGTCTAAATTGTTTTTATAAGACTAATTTGCTTAATTTTAGTTTGGCCGGGACCCACCATTGTGGACCTCGAGGGGTGCCTAACACCTTCCCCTCAAGGTAATTTCGAGCCCTTACCCGATCTCTGGTGATGTAAACTAGTTATATGAGTTAATTGCATTAGGTGCCCTAACGCACCTTAATCCGTTAGGTGGCGACTCTTCAAATCCCTTACCCCATCCCAAAAGGAAAGGAGTTATCCCGGAAATGTCGAAACCCGATTTTGCGAGAAAAAGGGGGCCCGACAGCATGACGACTCTACTGGGGATATCTTTAGGCTCTTACCATAACGAACTTGTCTGTGAGTTAGTCTTTAAGCATGTCTTTATTATTACGTTAATTCTTACACACCCCTTCCCATGCTATGTGGATTCATTTGCCTATCCTTATTCATTTATGATTCCCCCCCCCCCCCCCCGCTTTATCATTTTTACTATGGAAACTAACTTGTCTCCTTATTTTCTTTTCTTAAATGTCTTTACAATTATTACATATCGCATTTCATCGTTATTCATCATGAAAATACTTGACAACGTATTTCTTTTTGCATAATTCCATGCTCAACATCATATTCCACTCATGCGTTCTAATACCATAGCGGCACTTGATGAGTGTCCCCGCTCTTTCTAAAAAATACCCTTTAAATTCGGAAAGGCTTATTTGCGCTAAAACTAGTCGATCACCGGTGCAGTCGACGATTTCGTGCCTTTCCCTGTCAAGTTTTCCGCTTGAGGGTACCGGTCTAGATTTCTTTAGAAACCTTGCTCTGATAATAATTGTACATGCATCATGGTCAAACCTAGCCGGGGTTAATATGCTGTCCACATGATAACCCCTAAGAAAGCCTTGTCAAAAGTCCACCGGGATTTCCATAATCCCAATGGACGCAATCACGATATGTGCATTATTTGGAGAGATAAATGCCGCATGCTAATTGTTAATGTGTAAGTGGTCGAATCCAGAGGGGGCAAGGGTCTAACTTTGTTTGTTTTGCCGAAAATGAGGCACGAAGTCCCCAGGTTCGGCATGGTCCAAAGTATACCATCGCTGTTGTTGGACTGGTGGGAAAATCTTTCACCAAGTGACAAAAACCACGTGAAAATGGTCCTTGGAAATCTACCTTCTTTATTGGACATCCAACCAAACAACATGTTGATCGAAGCTGCTACTATGTTCTTGGACGGAGAAAGAGCTGTATTTCATTTTGGTAACATAGAAATGACTCCTCTCTTGGAGGAAATCAGATGGTTCGCTGGATTACCATGGGTTAGTCCCGGTTTGCTAGTACCAGAAAACCGCAATACTGGGGGGTTTTTGAAAATGATGGGCCTGAGAAAGAATGAGGACTTGGAATGCCTGAAGAAGTCCTACATACACTTTGACTTACTCTATGAATGATACGGGCACAACAAATCTTACCATATCTTTCATGATGAATTCTCCATCACTTCCCTAGGTTGGACTCACCGTAGGGTTTTTGTATTCATCGTTTGCTTTCTGGGTATGTTAGTGTTACCAAGTCAAGGGGACAGAATTCACATCAGGTTGGCCATGGTAACCAAAGCTTTAATGGAGGGAATCGTGGGACAAACCTATACTATTGTCCTGATGATTGTAGCAGACATATACCGGGCCCTGGATCATTACAAGAAGGGGTTCGAACGCTTTGAGGGTTGTAACTTGATACTACAGATTTGGTTGTTAGAACATCTTCAGAGGGGTCAATATCGCCAGGAGTTTCCACGGGGTCCGTGGAACGATCACATCGCTTTCCACCATCCTAAAAGAATGACCTTTATCCAAGATAGATTTGCACAACTAGAGAAAGCTACCGAATGGGCATAGTTTTTCAACAATTTGACCGAGGACCAGGTTCACTGGTTGTTCGAGTGGTTCCCTACCGATGAATTCATCATCAGATCCAGGGATGCTCCGCACTTGGTGTTGATTGGGTTACGGGGGATATATCACTATGTCCCTATCCGGGTTATGAGACAAGTTGGTAGAAAACAAGTCATACCACGAGTCTCCAAAATGAGTCATTACAGAGCTGATTTTCAGGGCGACGCCATTCCATACAAATTTGAGGCCCAACACATGTGGCATTTAAAGATTATTGTGGAAAAGGATACCATCGAGCCAGATTGATATCACACTGGTCATGTGTACTTCTACCCCTCATGGTTAGAAGATAACATAGCATGAATATTCGACCCAAGGGTTTGTCAAGGAAATAGGGTCATAGATGAAGTCGCTGAAGCACAAGAGGCTACACAAAAGGGTCCTTGAATCCGAAGCAATACAAGTTCGGCATGGAATCAATCAACGAGTGGAAAGAAATGGCTACAAGGTCGGCAGAAAGGTTGGAGTACTTGGAGCAGGGTCTAATGGAACTGGAAGGGAAGATGAGGAAAAGGGTCGTAGATTGTCAGAGTGCAGAAGGCAACGAAGGAGGGAATCTAGCAAGGGCATACCTGCTGCTGGACATGCACGACCTGTTGAATCTGATTGATGGAGCCAAGAGGGCCAAATATGGGGAAGGTCCCTCCGGTACCAAGTAGATTAGGTCTATCTGTTTTGAGTCATTTTGGAATTCAAATGTAATAAGGCAAATGACATTAGTAACTCATTTATTTATTGTCGTTTTTAGGTTTGTCTTATTTATTAAATTAATGAAATGAGGCATTTATCGGCATTAAATCTCTCCAAATCTACTTGTCGCTAGGCCTACCTCGGGTATAACGAGGTTCCCCAAGTTAGGATGCGAATTTACATTCCTGCAATACGTGTTTAAATACTGCAAATGCTTTTCAGAATCCTTACTGACTTGTCTACCTTTTGTTTTTCTTTATTTTTGATTATTCCCATCCCCTAAGGTTGGTTCGCACATACTGGATTCGTCAACATATCACACCAGATCTAGAGTCCCTCCACCTCCTCCTCCTCCAAGTAATCTAAAATGTAAAGGAAAAGCGAAGATGGATGATATGAGTGGTATCGGAAAGGAAAATGCTAAGAATGTTGAAACTTCAGACGGTCGAAGTACTCTGGCCCAGAATGATTTGGTCCTACGATTGGAACAGAAAATACTGGAATTGCAAGGAGAACTTGAGTAGGTCCGCAATTTGGCAAACCTCTCCCTCACCCTAAACGTCCCAGACGTTAACCAACAAATTGCTCAAAACCCAGCACCTCCTCAAAACACACGTCCACAAAATCCTCTCGCACCCCCATCAATACACAACTCCTCCCCAAAATCCTAATCCTCCACCAATACCCACTCCCCCTCAGCACCAACATCTTCCTACCCAATACCCACAGACCACTTACCATACTTATCAGAATACCCCACAACCTATCCCTGATCCGCAAAACTCAACCAATGATCACCACTACACTCCAACCCCTAGCACCCACCAAAACAATCCCATATACGTGGAAACCTTACCTTACTCTACTCAATTAACCTCATGCTCTCCAGAATTTACCGAGAAGGACCTGCTCATTAAGAACATGGCCGAAGAGCTCAAGAAGCTCACGGGCCGAGTCCAGGGTGTTGAAGGAGGCAAAGGAATTGAAGGTCTAAATTATGAGGATTTATGCATTTAGGCAGACGTGAAACTGTCAGAAGGTTACAAACCCCCTAAGTTCGAAATGTTTGATGGAACGGGTGATCCAAAGGTGCATTTGAGAACATACTGTGATAAGCTCGTGGGAGTTGGGAAACATGAAAGGATTCGCATGAAGCTGTTCATGAGGAGTCTCACTGGAGATGCCCTATCTTGGTATATCAGTTAGAATCCCAAGAACTGGGTTAATTCGGTAAGCATGACATTTGACATCATGGATCGATTCAGGTTTAACACAGAGAATGCACCGGATGTCTTCTACATATAGAATCTAAAGAAGAAACCAACAGAGACTTTCCGCAAGTATGCTACTCGGTGGAGGTCAGAAGCTGCAAAAGTCAGGCTGACACTAGAGGAAGAGTAGATGAACAAATTCTTCATCAGGGACCAGGATTCCCAGTACTATGAAAGGTTAATGGTCATAAAAAATCACAAGTTCTCCGACATCATCAAACTCGGAGAAAGGATTGAAGAAGGGATCAAGAGTGGGATGGTGACCAATTTCGAGGCATTGCAAGCCACGAACAAAGCATTGCAGTCAGGGGGAATATCAAAGAAGAAAGAAGTAGGGGCAGTAATGGTGGCCCAAGGGCCAAAAACTCCACTCACATACCAAACACCTCCACCCACATACCAACCTTCACCTCCCAGATACTCTCAACCCGCTACCGCCTATCACACTTATAACACCAGCCAGCCTATTACCATTCACCTCCAACCTGTCAAAACTATCCAAAACCCAGACCTAATTTTGATTGCAGGCTGCCCAGATAATACACACCTATTGCTGAACCCATTGACCAACTATATGAAAGATTGAAGTCTGCCGGATATGTCACCCCTATTCCTGCTGTTGTGATGGAAAACTCCTCCCAGTGGGTCAACCCAAACAAAACCTGTGCATACCATTCTGACATAAAAGGGCATACTATCGATGAATGCCGCACCCTGAAAGATAATATTCAAACCCTGATTGACACCAAATCATACAAGCTAAAGAAGTCGCGTCAAATGTCCGCAACAATCCCCTCCCAGATCATAGGGGTGAAGGAGTCAATGTGATAGAAACTAATGAAGAATGGGATCCTGAGGGGTCGATTGGGCTTATTCGGGAAGGTGATGACCCTAAACCTGCAGTCACACTCACTCTTATTGTGGTACAAATACAACCTTCAGTCGAAGTTAAAGTAGACGTGCCAGTCCCGTTCGAAATTGAAGTAACAGCACCTGCGACTACACCAGCTCCATTTGAAGTAGAAGTATTCACATCCTTCACTGTGACAGTATCACCCACACCTCCTTTCAAGTCCAATGCCATACCCTGGGATTACGTTGCCGAAGCAAGGAGAAAAGGAAAGGCAAAGATGGAAGAATCTGGTGCCGCACAGGGAATGACCAGAACTGGAAGGATCTATACACCCAAAAATTTGGGAGGAACAAGCAAGGAAGCTGCTACCAAACAACCCGTCATTGAAACTGTCCAGACAATCTTTGGAGGAAAGTACAGGCAAAGGAATACTCTGTCGTCGATCATCTGAACAAGACTCCCGCCCAGATATCCATCCTGTCGCTATTATTGAATGAAGCTTACGTACCCAACAGTATCACCAGTGGGGAGATGGCCAACATGGTAGGGCAAGTACAGGAGAGTCACAAGATCACCTTCCACGAGGATGAGCTACCACCTGAAGGATTAAGTCACAACAGGGCACTACATATCACAGTACAAAGACAAATTCATCACCAGGGTCTTAATATATGGAGGTTCAAGCCTCAACATTTGTCCATTGACTCTCTGAAAAGGTTGGGCAAAGATTTCCATGAGATACGAGCAGGGAGTATGAACGTGAAAGCATTTGATGGGTCTCAAAGGGCCACGATTGGGGAGATTAACCTTTGTCTGCAGATGGGACCAACCTGGTTTGATGTTGAGTTCCAAGTACTAGACATATCAGCTACATACAATCTTCTATTGGGACGACCTTGGATACATGCCGCTGGGGCTGTGGCTTCCACACTATACTAAGCCGTGAAGTTCGAATGGAACCATCAGGAGGTAATCATTCACGAGATGGAAGTAAACCTATTTACACCAGTCAAACTGTCCCGGTTGTCGAGAATAGAAGAAGGCTGGGTGGAGAAACTTATCACCGCATTGAGCAAGTTAACGCAATCGAGAAAGATAAGTGATGGAGTAACAAAATAGAAAGCATATTGGCATGGTCTGGGTATGAAACCGGCAAAGGGCTTGGGAAGGAACTCCAGGGCATCACCAAACCAATACAGTTGAAACATCACTGCACAACTTTTGGGCTAGGATACCCATACACCTGGCAAGAACATAATGATTGGTCGCCACCATGGTGTGGTCTTTATTACCCTCTCGAGCAACCAGTGCCACATCTGAGTCAGACTTTTCACCAGGCCGATATAATATGGGGATCCGCAGAGGAGGAATCTTTGGCGGGGTTAAGGGATTTGTTTCTAGAAGATGAGAATATGGATTACAATGTGATAGTTGAGGACGAGGAGGAAGAAGGCCTCACCATTCAGACTGTGAAAAAGGGAGCTGTTCTTAAGAATTGGACTGCCACACCATCCCGGGCCCGTCGAGTTCCTGGGTAGCTTGGCAATTAGCCTGACCTGTTTTAATAGACATCTTAGGCATTTAAGATATTTTTCAGTATTTTTGTTTTGAAGATGCATTTTGTTTTGAAATAATTGCTCGAGTCATCGAGCTGTACCTGTTTTGGATATTTTCAAAATTTAATTAATGCATTGTTCTTTAGTATTTACTATTATCTTCTAAATTTTTTCTTCTTCTACAACATTATTATTACTTTTCTTGATGAACCAATGACTGCAACGTGTAATGAGACAATACAATATAAGGATAGTGATTCAGAAGAAGAGGATGAAATACCTGAGGAAGTTGTCAGAGAAGTTGAGAATTTTGAGAACAAACCTAAGTCCAATCTGGACGAAACCGAGGCAATCAATTTGGGAGATTCCGAAACCGTCAAAGAGACCCGCATAAGCATTCACCTATCACCGTCAGAAAAAGAAGAATATACTCGCTTCCTGAAAGAATATGAGGATATTTTTGCATGGTCATATGATGACATGACCAGCCGAGCACATCCATAGTGGCTGATAAGTTTCCTACCAATCCAATGTGTCCGCCGGTGAAACAGAAACTCAAAAAGTTCAAACCAGACATGAGCCTAAAGATCAAGGAAGAAGTCCCTAAGTAGATCAAAGACAAATTCCTCAGGGTAGTTGAGTACCCAACCTGGTTAGCCAACATCGTACCAGTTCCGAAGAAAGAAGGGAAAGTAAGGGTGTGTGTTGACTATCGAGATTTAAATAGAGCAAGTCCCAAGGACGATTTCTCGCTGCCAAATATACACATTCTAATCGATAATTGCGCCAAGCATGGACTCCGATCCTTTGTAGATTGCTTCGTGGGTTATTATCAGATTTGGATGGACGAGGAAGACGCAGAGAAAACAACTTTCATTATACCATGGGGAGTGTACTGCTACAAAATGATGCCATTCGGTCTAAAGAATGCTGGGGCTACCTACATGAGAGCCATGACGACCATCTTCCATGATATGATACACAAGGAAATAGAGGTGTATGTTGACGACGTCATCATCAAATCCAAGAGGGCCACATATCACATAGCAAACTTGAGGAAGTTCTTTGACAGGCTAAGAAGGTACAAATTTAAAACTGAACCCCGCAAAATGTGCATTCGGGGTTCGTACAGGAAAATTATTGGGATTCATTATCAGCCGCCGAGGAATTGAGTTGGACCCGTCTAAAATTAAGACTATCCAAGAATTACCACCACCGAAGAGTAAAAAGGATGTGATGAGCTTCCTGGGACGTCTCAACTACATCAGCCGCTTCATAGCACAGTCCACTGTAATATGTGAACCCATCTTCAAAATGTTGAGAAAGGACGCTGAAACTAGTTGGACTGAAGATTGTCAAAGGGCTTTTGACAAAATTAAGGAATACTTGTTCACGCCACCAGTTCTAGTCCCGCCAGAACCTGGGAGACCTTTGCTACTCTACCTGTCCGTATTAGATGGGGCTTTCGGCTGTGTATTGGGACAACATGACGAGACAGGAAGAAAGGAGCATGCCACATATTACTTGAGTAAGAAGTTCACACCTTACGAAGCACAGTATTCTCTGCTAGAACGCACTTGCTGTGCTTTGATATGGACAACTCAGAAATTGAGGCATTACTTCTGTGCTTATACCACATACCTCATATCCGGGATGGACCCTCTGAGGTACATCTTTCAGAAGCCCATGCCAACCAGGAAGTTAGCCAAGTGGCAGATATTGTTAAGTGAATTCGATATCGTCTATGTAACTCAGAAGGCAGTCAAAGAACAAGCACTGGCAGACCATCTTGCTGAAAATCCTGTGGGAGGAGAATACGAACCATTAAAAATGTATTTTCCTGATAAAGAAGTGTCATTCGTAGGGGAGGACATTGCTGAAGCCTATGACGGTTGGAGAATGTTCTTCGGCAGAGCTGCCAATTTCAAAGGCATGGGTATTGGAGCAGTTTTGGTATCAGCGATAGGCCAACATTATCCGGTATCCGCAAAGCTTAGGTTTTCGTGCACCAACAATATGGCAGAATACGAGGCTTGCATCATGGGGATCAATTTGGCCATCGATATGAATATACAAGAGTTGCTGGTAATTGGTGATTCGGATCTTCTGGTACATCAGGTTCAAGGAGAGTGGGCTACGAAAAACACTAAGATACTACCATACTTGTATCACGTGCAAGAATTGACGAAGATGTTCACAAAGATAGAATTCAAACATGTTCCAAGAGTCTGGAACGGGTTCGCAAACGCGCTGGCCACCTTGTCCTCAATGATACAACATCCAGGCAAGAATTTCTTGGATCCCATTCCGGTAGGATCCATAATCAGCCGGCATATTGAAGAAGAAACGGATGGAAAACCTTGGTTCCATGACATCAAGGAATATTTGGCAAAAGGAGAATACCCAGAACAAGCGAACCATACTCAGAAACGCACACTGCGGAGGTTGTCCAATAACTTCTTCCAAAGAGGAGGAACCCTGTATAGAAGAATTCCTAATCTAGGACTGTTAAGGTGTGTTGACGCAAAAGAGGCTTCCAGATTGCTCGAGGAGATACATGTCGGAACCTGCGCACCACATATGAACGGTTTTGTTCTAGCCAAAAAGATACTCAGAGCAGGATATTTTTGTATGACTATGGAAACAAATTGTATCCGGTATGACAGAAGTGCCACCAATGCCAGATACATGCAGACATGATAAAGGTACCACCAAATGAGCTCAATGCAACAAGCGCACCCTGGCCTTTTGCTGCCTGGGGAATGGATGTCATCGGTCCGATCGAGCCCACTGCTTCAAACGGGCACCGGTTCATTTTAGTGGCCATCGATTACTTCACAAAAATTGGTAGAGGCTGCATCTTACGAAGCTGTAACCAAGAAAGTCGTCGCACATTTTGTCAGGAATCGTATTGTTTGTCGATTCGGGGTTCCCGAGTTCATCATTACTGATAATGCCGCCAATCTCAACAGTGATCTAATAAAAGCCATGTGTGAAACCTTCAAAATCAAGCACAAAAACTCTACAACATACAAGCCTCAAATGAACGGAGCTGTGGAAGTTGCCAACACGAATATCAAGAAGATACTAAGGAAGATGGTGGAAAATCACAAATAATGGCACGAGAAGTTACCCTTTGACCTATTGGGGTACCGTACCACAGTCCGCACGTCAACTGGGGGAACTCCCTACTTACTCGTTATGGTACCGAAGCTGTCATTCTAGTCGGGTAGAAATTCCTTCTTTAATGATCATACAAGAAGCCGAACTCAGTGATGTGGAATGGATAAGGAGCCGCTATGAGCAACTAGCCCTCATAGACAGAAAAAGAATGAATGTAGTATGTCACGGTCAGCTTTATCAAATAGAATGTCCAAAGCTTTCAACAAAAGGGTCAGACCAAGACAATTCGCACCGGGGCAGCTGGTACTGAAACGGATCTTCCCACATAAGGATGAAGCCAAAGGGCAGTTTTCACCCAACTGGCAAGGTCCCTACATGGTTCATAGGGTACTAACAGGAGGAGTACTGATACTTGCAGAAATGGACGGAGAAGTCTGGCCAAAACCTATCAATTCAGACGCAGTCAAAAGATACTATGTTTAGATCATTTGCATTTTTTCATCTAATGTAACTGAACTACGCTTGACCCGATTCCCGTTTAAGAGGGGATACGTAGGTAGCCCTGTGGGTTCGGTCACATCTTAATAAAATCTTCATTTCCCTCAGAATCGGAAACTGGGGTAGAATTTTGAGGAGGACCCTCAAAATTCCGGAACAAGTCCAGCCGACGCAATCATATGCAAGACAGTCAGAAATCGGTTAAGAAACTGGGGCAAAATTTTGAGAAGGATTCTCAAAATTCCGAAGTAGATCCAACAAACTTCGTTACACGCAGAACGACCGAAGGATCATTCACCAAACTGGGGTAGAATTTTGAGGAGTACCCTCAAAATTCTAATGCAAAGAAGCCGCAATGTCTCAAAAAGTGTTACAGTCATTAGTTCATCTAATTCACTTGATATTATATACCACTATGTTTCTAAATAACTCTATTTCATCAATAAGTGCATATTTTCAAAAACTTTATTTCTATGGCCACCAGGTGTTACCCAGGGTAATTCGGACAAGGCCTCCAGAGCAAAGCAAGGCAAAGCAAACAGACGAAGGCGCGAACCAACCTTTCCCTCAAAACTCACGATTTTTCTTTGGATACAGGCACAGTGAACATAACAGGAGTATTCGCAAATATATACATATCAAAATCACTATCCTCATAACAATCGGGCCGCCAAGCGCAAATATATCTCCAGCTAAGAAATATTCTAATCCCACTTGCTATTTGTTCACTGCATAAGGCTAAGCATTGCCTTCACTTCGCATGAGACTAAGCCATGTCTCAAATCTTGCATGAGGCTAAACCCTGCCTCCATATTTGCATAAGGCTAAGCATTGCCTTCTCTTTGCATGAGACTAAGCCCTGTCTCAAATCTTGCATGAGGCTAAGCCTTGCCGCCATATTTGCATAAGGCTAAGCATTGCCTTCTCTTTGCATGAGACTAAGCCCTGTCTCAAATCTCCCATGAGGCTAAGCCCTGCCTCCCTATTTGCATAAGGCTAAGCATTGCCTTCTTTTTGCATGAGACTAAGCCCTGTCTGAAATCTTGCATGAGGCTAAGCCCTGCCTCCCTATTTGCATAAGGCTAAGCATTGCCTTCTCTTTGCATGAGACTAAGCCCTGTCTCAAATCTTGCATGAGGCTAACCCTGCCTCCTTAGTTGCATAAGGCTAAGCATTGCCTTCTCTTTGCATAAGACTAAGCACTGTGTCCTTCTTTTGCATGAGGCTAAGACCTCCCTCCCTATTTGCATAAGGCTAAGCACTGCCTTCCATCGCATGAGACTAAGCCCTGTCTCCCCTTTTTCGCATGAGGCTAAGCATTGCCTCCCCATCTGCATAAGGCTAAGCTCTGCCTTTCCTTGTCTAATGACTGAACGTTACCCTATCTGAAGCCTAGCACTATTTCACCTTCTCCGGGGCTAAGCTCTGTCCCGATCCTATACAAGACTAAGCTCTGTCTTGTTTTGCTCATATGATACATCACCATGTCTCTGTCCGAAGGCGTCTTTGTCCGAAGGCATCATCCTCATAGCCTGAAGACACCATGTCACGACCCAACTTTCCCTCCGTTTGGGTATCGTGATGGCACCTAGTCTTAGGGACTAGGTAAGCCTAACTCATGCTGAAATACCACAATAATAAATGAAATTTAACAGTCTTGAAGCGGAAATCTCTACAAAATTTATAATTCCCAAAATCCGGTAGTACAAGTCATAAGCTCTACAGAGTTTTGCTACGACTTCTAAGCAAAACCGTATGGAAATAAGTACAACAATGTGAATATAAAATAGGAAGGTGACTCCGAAGCCTGCGAACGCAGCAGCAGGGCTACCTTGAGTCTCATCGGCAAGAATTCGCACAGCTACTAGCGAACAATACCTGGATCTGCACAAAAAAAATGTGCAGAATTGTAGTATGAGCACACCACAGCGGTGCCCAGTAAGTATCAAGACTAACCTCGGTGGAGTAGTGACAAGGAACAGTCAGGACACCTACTGGTCTAATATACAGAACATGATATTTATATAGAGACTACGCTATACGGCTAACAATACAGTAATTAAAATAAGGAAAGAAAACAACAATTACTTAGCAGAACACCATAAGGAAAACACGAAAAGGTATGCTAGAATACAACCCAAATCCTAAATCACAAATACAGCAAGGACAAGTCATAACTCAACAACTCCGATAGTTTTTACCTTGAGTCTTAACCAACAAGCATCAATCAAATAGTCAAACCCTTAAGCGATAAAAATGTTTCGAAATATACTTCATTCAAATAAATGTTCTTTTCAAAAAAAGAGTTCCTTCAAAATAAATGCTTTTCGAATATAATCTTTTCAAATAGATAACCTTCGCATATCAGTCACTCTGTGACACCTCATCTCATAATCATACAATACATGTCTCAATACCTGAACCCTAACACTTGGCATCCTGTGCCCTCATCACACCTCCTAATCATACTGACAACTCATGTATCCAAAAGAGTCATTCTCACATGGAAGGCAAATAACAAGGGTGTGCGTCTATACTCAGAAATCTCAAAGAGCCTCCTACCCGATAAGGGTGATTAACCATGTGTATGCTTGTGCAAGTATCCTAACATAATTCATACCAACTAGTAAGTATAAGGCATAGAACGAACAACACCTATAATGTTTACACAGGGATAGGATCAATGAAACATCAACTCAGAACGCAATGATTTTTAATAGGGGATCTCCCAGGATATCGTCCCGTAATCCCAAACGTAAATGTGTAAAGGATCTCCCGGGATGTCGTCCTGTAGTCCCAAATATAAATATCCAGTGGATCTCCCGGGTGTCGTCCCGTAGTCCATCTCATAATGCGCAGGGAAATCTCCCGGGTACAGTCCCGTAGTCCCAAAAGTAAACATACAGGGGGATCTCCCGGAATATCGATCCGTAGTCCCAAAGTAAACATGCAGGGGGATCTCCCGGAATACCGATCCGTAGTCCCAAAGTAAACATGCAGGGGGAATCCCGGAATATCGTTCTGTAGTCCCAAAGTAAATACGCAGCGCAACCAACAGAAACAGCACAACAGAAAGCTCGTAAATCACCACAATACATATAACCACAACATGACAATAATACAAGGTAATACAAGTAAATCAACTCAAGGACTGTAAATCACAAGGAAACGGTAGAACCAGCTCACAAAGAATAACCGCAGAAAAGAATGCTGGCATAAAGGGAACAGTTCAACAACGGGAAAACTAACATGTAGCAACGATCCCACAATATACAAAATAACAAAGAAATCAACACGACTCAAGTAGTCCCAAATAAAGGCAAGTCAACAAGATATAAATTATCTAAACTCCTTTTAAGGTTGGACAATTTTGAGGATATTCGAAAATTCAATTAAGGGAAGATGATCTTAGCTTCACTTAAGACTAAACAATCTCAGGAGGGGTAATAATAATTCTCAAATAAGATAAGCAACTATGAAAAGCTAGCATGACAATAGGAGAGGTGAAATTCTTCAGTTAAATCAATTAGGAGTCAGTTAGGCAATAAGAGTGAATCATGAAGCAATTAATTCCAATTAAGCATGTAGAGGTGAAACAAATAAATAGGAAACTCAGTCATGTCAAGAACACATTCCTATACAGTGAATACAAAGACCTAAGAACCCTAAAAGGCCAATTTTTCCACAAATAAGTCCGAGCACGCACTCTTCACCTCGCGTATACGAACTACAATCAACATAGAAGACTCAAATCCTAAGGGAAAGTCCCCCGCACAAGGTTAGGCAAGATACTTACCTCAAAGATGACACACCGATACCCTAACATGCACTTCTCGGGTGAAAAGATCTCCGGATGGCTCAAATCTAACCAAATTAACTTCAAAGCACAAATAAAACACATAAGAAACTATTCCGGGTCCTGAAGTTTCAATCTTTAACAATTCTAAAAATCGGTCCAAAAGTCGACCCCCGGGCCCGCACCTCGGAACCCGACAAATTTTACAAAATCCGTTGACCCATTCCCATATGAGTTCAACCATATAAAAATTATCAAATTCCGATACCATTTGGTCCTTCAAATCATCATTTTACATTTTTGAAAGATTTCACAATTTTTCCCCAAACATTCCTTTATTTTTTCATGAATTTGATGTTAAATCTAAGATATAATGACAAAATATAGTTGGAAATTGATTAGAGACACTTACCCAATGATTTGGCATGAAAATCTTCTCTTAAAATTAGCCACTCTCGGGGTTAGGGTTTAAAAGTAATGAAAAATAGAGGCAAAACTCGGAATACCCAGCTTTTAGCAGGCTGCAGATGTCGCATTTGCGACACCGGGTTCGCAAATGCGAACTCGCAAACTGCGNCTTCTCTTTGCATGAGACTAAGCCCTGTCTCAAATCTTGCATGAGTCTAAGCCCTGCCTCCTCAATTGCATAAGGCTAAGCTCTGCCTTCCCTTTGCATGAGACTAAGCCCTGTCTCAAATCTTACATGAGGCTAAGCCCTGCCTCCTTATTTGCATAAGGCTAAGCATTGACTTCTCTTTGCATGAGACTAAGCATTGTCTCCTCTTCTTGCATGAGGCTAATCCCTACCTCCCTATTTGCATAAGGCTAAGCATTGCCTTCTCTTTGCATGAGACTAAGCCCTGACTCAAATCTTGCATGAGGTTAAGCCCTGCCTCCCTATTTGCATAAGGCTAAGCATTGCCTTCTCTTTGCATGAGACTAAGCCTTGTCTCAAATCTTGCATGAGGCTAAGCCATGCCTCCCTATTTGCATAAGGCTAAGCACCGCCTTCCATCGCATGAGACTAAGCCCTGTCTCCCCTTTTTGCATGAGGCTAAGCATTGCCTCCCCATATGCATAAGGCTAAGCTCTGCCTTTCCTTGTCTAATGATTGAACGTTACCCTATCTGAAGCCTAGCACTATTTTACCTTCTCCGGGGCTAAGCTCTGTCCCGATCCTATACCAGACTAAGCTCTATCTTGTTTTGCTTATATGATGCATCACTATGTCTCTCTTCGAAGGCGTCATAGTCTGAAGGCATCATCCTCATAGCCTGAAGACACCATGCCATGGCCTGAGGATCTCTCAATATTGCACATCATTATTCAAAGGCATCATTGTTCGGAGGCACCATTCTCATGGCCCGAGAACATCATTTCATGTCCTGCGAATCCCTTACCTCACGATTCCTGGCCCAGGACGTCATGGTCTAAGGACATCATCCTCACTATCCAAAGACAACCTTCATGGTCCAAAGGGAATTTGCATCATGTTTAAATTCTCGCAGTAATCCATATATATTTGCACGCATCGTGTTTTAAGTTTTGCAGGTAATTCAGAAGTTAACCGTTCTTCAAACAGGAGGAACCTTCGCTCCGGTTTCTGCTCATCCCATTCATACCTGGCCATCATTCCGGACATAACCGACTCCCATCAAATACTCGCCTTAACTCTATGACCGCTCAAATATTTGCCTTGTAATACATCCGTTACGTTTTAGATCCACATTCATAACTCCGCATAAATCTATCCGATACTATCCTTCCCGAAAGAACCATTTCCGAAACACACGACTATCCTATAACAATTCCATCGGTTTCATTCACCGTTGGATCTATAACTACACACGGCCTGATTCTTGTAAAACCAGGGATATATAGGCAGCTCAGAGACCAGGGCGCGGCCTATATTTTTCAAAACACCCCATTCGGTCAAAATCGGTCATTATTTCTTTACCCGACAACTCTTCCATCCTTCCCGGGTAAAGAGAGGCAGCTGTTGATACCCAATTTTCTCTCATATATTTCAAAAATGCATATATACCTTTAAAATAGTGCATGAGCATCACCAAGTATTTTTCCATAATTTTCTATAATTTTTAAAAGGCTTTTAATTAATTTATTCCTGCATTTTTATATAAATAATTATTAATTTCATCACAAATAATTTTATAATGATTCATTATTTAACTTCCCATCATTTATATCCATATTAAGCTTTAAATATTTTTATATATATACTTATTTTGCACCCTTAGGCTAAAATTGCATATTTTGCAATAATAGCCCATATATACATGCATAATTACATTATTTACACAAAAGATAACTTTTTATATTTCTATAATGTTAATTAATTATTTTAAATCATTTTCATGCACAAGTGATATTTCTTTTATTTATTAATTATTTTTTTAAATTATTTACTGATTTAATTGGGTATTTAAAATCTAGCCCTTTTCTTAATTAATTCGGACCTATGCACTACCCATTACCTCAGCCCAATACCCTAATACCAAATACTAAAACACCCATTAACCCAGATCCATACCCGTTTAAAAACCCGCCCCATCCCATATTTAAATTCCTAGTCGTTGATCTCAGAGATCAACGGCCCACATTTAGCCTACCCTTTTAAATTACCCAATCCCAAACCCTAATCCCATTCTTCTACCATCTGCCGCCCTTAAACTCTCTCAAACGCTCTCTTCGTCTCTGCAAACCCTAGCACCGTAACCTCTAATCCCCTTCGATTCCAACCCAGAAATGGAATCAATCGGCGATTCCCTTACCTTATTGACCATTCCCCATTACTGGCTACCCGTTTATGGTGTTACATAATTGCTTGCCTAACATGGCAAGAAAACCTCCCTTATTTTTGAACCAAATCTGGTTCAGATCTTTGCCTCTTTCCATCTGTGTTCGTTCTCGTTTCTTTTATGGCATGAATCTTTGAGATTCTTCGCGATTCTTTGCTCACCCTAAAATTAGGGTTCAGATCTTCTAAGATCTAATACTGGTTTGCGATTCTTTAATTATTTTTCCTTTAGTATTTTCGTATATAAGTCCCTGTGCATTTTATTATGATTTTTCTTTGATATTTCTGACTATTTTTACTTACCCTAAAATTAGGGTTTTTGATTCTTTGAAATCGAACCAAATCTGGTTCAATCCTTAAGTATTTCCGTCTATATGTCTCTGTGCATCTTATTATAACTCTCTTTGTTAATTTCTGACTAATTTCCATTTACCCTAAATTAGGGATTTTGATTCTGCAAAATCAAACCAAATCTGTTTGACTCTTTAATTATTGTGTCAAAATCTCTGTCTATATGCCTATATGCATCTCTTTGCTTGTTATTACTGTCGATTTTGTATATTTTACCTAAAACTAGGGTTTGAGGCTTTTTCCTTTCTCGCATGGTACTAATACCTTCCTTATTTCCAGTCAATCTACCATGCTTCTATTACTGCTTGCCTTATTTGCCGTGAGACTGGCTGTTAGTTGGTATTTTCCTTATTCTAAGTAGTACTTTCCTGATTACTCATTAATTGACTTTACTCTGACTTCAATTGATTCTGGATTTTTTTTCTTTCCTTATTTGTGTTGATTTATTCCCTTATTTGTCTGCCTAATTGAACACTATTTAAACCCTTTCCCCTCTCCCCTTTTAGGACAAGACTCGAACTCTCATACTCTCACTAAAAACTTAGTTCCTTTACTCTGATTCTGTGCTCATTGTTTCTGGTCTTAGCCGGTTGAAAGCCAAGGCCAAGTAATTCTGGAACTTAATTGTTGTAGCATATCTACTTGCTTTCTTGCTTAACTGGTAAGCCCTAATCCCTTGTCGTTTCATTCTCCATGTTTTTCACGATCAGTGTTACTTGAACAGCATGTCTTGAACCTTACTTTAGCATGATTCTACTTTTTATGCTCCTATGACTCTCTTCTAATCTTTTGGTTAACACTATTAGTTTAAGATTAGCTTTTTTGAATAATATGAATCCTCTTATAAGCTAGCTTAATGTTCAATTTGTCCGGGCACACTGTTTTTAATCCTGTACCTGTTTAGAACCTTGCACTCTTAGGATACTACAAGCATGTAATTAGTTAATTTGTCCTAATTGTTACTCATATGCCCTGTCTGTTAATATGTCATGTGATGATCTGATTGCTTTGCCTAAGTTATTTCTGTGATTGAACAATGGTTGTCTTGAATGTCAGCACAGTCCCTTAGTGTAATTAAATCTCTCTTCTGAATTAACATGTTTGAAACTATGTTGTTCTTCTGAATGCAATTTTGTGTTCTAAACCTTGTTTCTTCTGAAATCAAACTGTTTTGAAATCTGCCCCTACTCCCTTTTATATGCTGATTTTTAAAGCCTCACTCTTAATCCCTTAGGTTCTATACTCAACCACCCCAGTGTGAGCACTGCTCAGTGTCACGACCCAAGTTCGCCCTCCATGAGCTGTCATGACGGCACCTAGTCTCTACGACTAGGTAAGCCTAACAATTTGCTGAAAAAGGAACAAAATGCAGAGAACTAATAAAAATTGAAGATAAACAAATGTAGAAGTGTTTAAGATGCCGCTCGGCATATACCAATACATGATCTCAAAAACTAAACGATATCCAAAACCCGGAATCTCATGAAACCACAAGCTATGAATACTACATTGTGCTCTAACTCCAGAATGTCTAAACAAAAGTAAATACAGAAGGGCTAATACTATAAGAGAGAGAATGGAAAGGGACTCCTCGGTCTGCCGACGTGGCAGATATACCTCGAAGTCTCTGGTGAATCACCTCGCCTCAAGAGTAGTAGCGCTGAGTCGGGATACCTGGATCTGCACATGAAAAACATGCGCATGAAGGGCATGAGTACACCACAGCGGTACTCAGTAAGTGCCAAGCCTAACCTCGATCGGGTAGTGACGAGGAAGTTCGGGGCCCCACTGAGGTTGAATGAAATACAAGGTATAACAGTATAGAATAAGACATTATAGTTAAGTGCAACAGTAAGAAGTATCACAAGATAGAAAGAACAACAACAGCTATAGCAGAGACAAAATAATCACGGAAAGGAATACAGCTCACACAGAGATAACAACCGGGGATCTCCCAGGATACCATCTTGTAGTCCCAAATATAAATATCCAGTAGATCTCCCGGGATACCGTCCCGTAGTCCAACTCATAGTGCGTGGGGATCTACCAAAATCCCGATCCGTAGTCCTAAATGTAAATACTCAGTATTGGGGGAATCTACCGGGTGCAGTCCCGTAGTTCCAATGTAAAAGTGCAGGGGGATCTCCCGGAATACAAATGCGTAGCCCCAAATCAAACATACAGGGGGATCTCCCTGGATATTGTCCCGTAGTCCCAAAGTAAATACACAGCAGCAACACGAAGAATACTCAATTCAATAAATTTTCACACCAAGGTAAAACAGGTATTTCTAACCTAGCATGCTGCACATAATCCAAATAAGGCAGTTGAGCAAATAAGCAATTAAGTCAATTAGACATGCTTCCCTAAGCTAACAGCAAGCTTAAATTACAAGTAGTATAAACAGGAAAGGAAACACAATTTTTAATTACTTAATGAAAATCGAATTTTCAACAATTAGCACAAGTACGCACTCGTCACCTCACGTACAAGGCATTTCAAATATCAACAATATCAAATCCTAAGGGGAGTTCCCCCACACAAGGTTAGGCAAGCCACTTACCTCGAACCGACTCAAAATCAACCCGATACCGCGCTCTTGCCACGAGTACTCGATTCCAAATGGCCCGAATCTATTCAAATCAATTGCATAATGTAAATAAAACTTCAAGTAACTGATTCCACTAATTAATTCTAAGCTAATACGCGAATTTAGGAAAAATGACCAAAATGCCCCCAGGCCAACGTCTCAGAATCGGGTAAAATTTACAAATTCGGAATCCTCACACTCTCACGAGTTCAGCCATACCAAGAGTACCAAAACCGGACCTCAAATGGTCCCTCAAATCACCACTCAAACTCTCCAATTAACCAAGCCCTAGTTTCTTCAATATTTACCCACAAATTTCCATAAATTTCAAGCCTAATCAATAAAATAACACCATAAGAATGAGTTTTAGGAACCAAGGACCTTACCTCAATGAATCCCTCTGAAAATCCCCATTGAAAATGCTCCCCAAAGCTTCTTCCCGTTTGAAAAGAGGTGAAAAATAGCTAAAATTCGCGAAGGACGAAATATATATGTTCTGGCCCAGCAAAACCGCATCTGCGGTCCAATTACCGCACCTGCGAAGCCGCACCTGTGGTCCCAGGTGTGCATCTGCGGTACTTCACTTATCCGCCAGCCACCGCACCTACGATGCCTCTCTCGCACCTGCGCCTTCACAAATGCGCCCACGTCTTCACATCTGCGGCTCCAGTGTTCCTTCCTCTTGGCCGCATCTCCGACTTGATACCGCATCTGCGGGAGTTGCACCTGCGGCCTCTCAACCGCAGATGTGGTTATGACAACAGCACATAAACTTCAGCTGCAACTCCAAATTCCTAACTTTCCGTCAACCATCCGGAATCACCCCGAGGCCCCCGGGACCTCATCCAAAAAGCATAAACAAGTCATATATCACTATCTAATCTTATATGAATCTTCAAAACACCTCAAATAACATCGAATCAACAAATTAGCATCGGATTTAAGCCTAGAACTTCAAGAACTCTCAATTTACGCTTTCGATCAAAAAGTCTATCAAACCTCGTCCAAATGACCTGAATTTTGCACACACGTAACATTCAACACTACGGAGCTACTCCAACTTTCAGAATTCCATTCCGACCCCGATATCAAAATCTCACTATCGAATCGGAAACTTCAAAAATTCAACTTTCGGCATTTCAAGCCTAATTAAGCGACGAACCTCCAAAACACAATACGAACACACCCCTTAGCACGAACTCACCCAACGGAGCTAACGGAACCAACGGAATTCCATTCTGAGTCCGTCTTCACACTGTTCTGGCTACGGTCCAAATTCTAAAACTTAAACTCTCATTTAGGGACTAAGTGTCCCAAAACTCTCTGAAACTCCAAATTAATCCTTCCGACAACTCACAATAGCAGAAACAAACATGAGGAATGCAGTTAATAGGGGATTGGGGCATAAATTCTTAAAAATGACCGGCCGGGTCGTTACACTCAGGGTCCATGTGAGACCCCTGTGAACTCTGACACACTGGGAACTGGTTCCTAATCTCTTTTAAAATCACTTCTGAGTATATTGTTCTGGTGTGAGCATTGCCCTGGGTCCCTGAGACCCTTGGGAACTTTGACACATTGGAAATCTGGTTCTATATGTGCTATGAGTGAATCACTCATGTTTTGGCTATGTTGTACCTATGAAATGAGCCCCAAAGTTGATTGGTGTGAAGGCCTGGTTCCCAGGTTCAGTTGGGCTTAATGAAGGCTCCCTATAGTTTATCTTACTACTATTATGTAATTTATTCATTACTCTGGCCTGTAATAAGTTTGTAACAAACAAATTCTGGGGTATATAGTAAAATTGGGAAGGGTCTTTGTTCTCATTGGGCAATCCGGGTAGAGATCCTGCCGATAGGGTTTCATTTGCTCTGTTAATCCTATTTTACCTCATCTCTGTTGAAATCGTGTGAGTGATGTACTATGCTTGCATATTAGAAATCCTGCCTATAGGAAATTAAATTGCATTAGAGATCCTGCTTGTAGGAAATTAATTGCGTTAGAAATCTTGCCTATAGGTTTGTATTAACTTGTCCAACAAACATATGTTAGCAATCATGCCTATAGGACTCCAATGTTGATCTAACTGCTTTTCTGGTAATGTGCACAATTTCTGTCCTTGTGATGCTCAATAGATATCATGCCTATAGGATTTTAATCAATTCAATAATAGATATCATGCCTATAGGATTAAAATCAATTTCAAACCTAGAGATCATGCCTATAGGATTTATGTCAGTTCGACATTAGAAATCATGCCTATAGGATTCACGTTAGTTCGACATTAGAAATCATGCTTATAGGATTCTATTAATTGGTTCTGAGTCTAATCGTCCGGTTAATCACTTAAACAATATGCCTATAGGACTTAATAACAATTTTGGATCTGTAGCTATGATTCATTACTGTCTGTAGTACCCAGACGATATTCATTAGAACTAGCAGGCAAACAGTAGGTCATAATACCCGCCTTAATGAAGTTGCTTCTATGTAACACTGCTCGCCTATTTTCTCACATAGATATCATGTCTACAGGATTCTGCAGATTAATGAAACCTGCTAATTAATTGAGTGCATTTGTTGTTTATGTGCGGAGGTTAACATGAGCCCGTATTTGCTTTATAGTTGCAAGTCCTAACATGTTTTTTTTGTTGGCTAGTCTTTTACATTTTGAGCAACCTAGGCTTAGTCTAGAACTATCCCAAATAGAGGTCCTAATACCTCCAGGGTCATAAGTAAGGGACGGGTAGTTCACGCATAGGAACGAACTAGAATCAATTAGAGCGCTTTAGTTAACAACTTAAAGATAGTAATCGGGTAGCAGAAAATGATAGTCTGTGCCCGTTGAATAATATGAGTAACACCCCGACTCGAGGGAGTTACGAAGTATTATTTATGTTGCACGGGGTGATCCTTTAGGCTAAATAATTTAGGACCCCCCATCCCTATTAAATAATCCTCTCGCTTCTTTATTAGACTAATTCATAAGTTAAGTTCAGTTGGGACCCACCGTTGTGGACCTTGAGGGGTGCCTAACACCTTCCCCTCGAGGTAATTTCGAGCCCTTACCCGATCTCTGGTGATGTAAACTGGTAACATGAGTTATCTGCTCTAGGTGCCCTAACGCACCTTAATCTGTTAGGTGGCGACTCTTTCAATTCCAATTCCCTACTATCTCAAAAAGGAGTTGTCCCAGAAATATCGAAACCCGATTTTGCGAGAAAAAAGGAGCGCGACATGGTGCATGTTTTGTATCAAGTTATGATTCATGGATGGAGCCGGTGTTTGCAAGATGTTGTTTATCCACATTTCATTTATATAATTTCTCATTGCTAAGTTCATCCCTTCCGAGACAAGTTGAGCTAGTAATGAGTATTTCGGATGATCAAAATGGACTCTTGGCTGTTGATCTCCATGTTGAAGGAGATGGCATGTCCCATGAGTCCCAGTTCCACCATGACTGGGGTTGGTGGTTTGGTGGATTCGGTGTTTGAGCATAGATTACTGGGTTCGGAGGGAAGTGGGGAGGGAGAGGTGGGAGATTGTTCATGTTTGGGTTGCGGTGGAATCGGTACAATAGGATCAATCTGTACCTCTTTCTTAGTGTTATTGGAATCCTTGGCATTGTTTAGTAGATCTTTCTTTATAGCAAGAGTGTTTGGAAGAGGAACGGTAGGAGAGGTAGCAATGATTTGGTCTATTTGCATGGATTTTGAAGGCTCTTGCCTGAAGGATTTATCAAGATCTTGCATGGATATTGTCATATCCACTTGTCTCTTTGTCATTTGCCGCGTGTTCCTTTTGTAGTTGGTTAGTAGTATAGGGTTTTGCATGTTGGTGATCTTTGATTAATCCGTTGGAAGTGTAGTAAGTTTGTTTTTTTATCATTGTTATTAGAGTCTAGATTGGAGTGATTCGTAATGGTAGGATTTTTGTAATTATTGAGATTTTGGTTAATAAAAGCCATTTGAATGTTATTAGTAGTGCATGTAGGATTTGCCACATTTTTGCCACTTGTTTGCATGTAGTTTTTAGGGTCATGCAAGTGGCTAGTGATTTTTGAGTAAGTTGTTTAATTTCCTAAAACCATGGGATCTTCTTCAAGTAAAGCATATTTTTTAGTAAGATTTTTTGCAGTATTAGCACTTAGGGATGCAATGTAATTTGCTGAGTTGAAATTAGGAGATTGTCTATGGTTACTAGTAGACATATCCGCATCTGCTAAGTATTGCTTATTGACATATTTTAAATGTTGAGTATTAATGTACTTTCCCGTGGATGCATAAAAAATTCAAACATTTATACTTGGGACTTTTGGAATGCCTAACAATTCTTTGGACTGGTTATGATCTCCGACCATGCCTTTTTTTGGGGAAAGAAATCGTCTTCCACCTCCTATCTCTTTCTTGTTCAACTTGTAATGGACATGGAATGTTGTGCTCTCCATTTGCTTAGATTGGTTGAGAGTGGTAGGGTCATTGATTTGTTACATGCCCTAATCTTCCACAGGATTTTCATAATATATTTTCTCCTTCGTATAGGATTTGTTGCTTGTGTAGTCCTACTAGTACGTGTGTTAGAACTGGTTGTTCTAACGGTATTTCAACACATAATCTGGCTTATCTCCCCCTTAGGGTGGTTGGTGTACAGGCGTCCACCTTTAGTAATTTCCCAATAGTATTGCCAATTTTCCTTAGGATGATTCCATCGTAAAATTCAGTAGGGAGATGGGGTAATCTTACCCATACCACTGTATAACACTGTTGTGCTTGTTTGGCCACAAAATTTGGTATTCATTTTTGAACTGAGAGGAAGAAATCATTAACAAACCATGGGCCATTTTGGAGCACCTTTGACATGTTTTCCTCTTTGGAAAATTTAACAGTATAATAGTCTTCACCAAGATCAATGAGAGAGAAACTTTTTGTAGGTCTCCATAAGTCTTGGATCTTCTTCTTTAAATAATGGTGCATCAATCGTTTCCCCATAAGCTTTATGATGTCGAGTATTTTCAAGGTTCATAAATGCGTTGTCTATCAACATCCGTTAAGATTATTTGCTTCAGGTCCTTAGAAGAATCACCTTCCACTCTAGCATCGTCATCTGGGATTTGTGTGTTCATAGGTGATGTGATGTCATTCTGTGGGTTAATGGAAAAAACTTCTATCTTGTAGGAGTTTTTCCTTGTAGGAGGGATTTGAGAGGTTTGGTTTCGTGATTTTAT
>NW_017675934.1:0-800 GCF_001879085.1 Nicotiana attenuata | reverse complement strand
TGGAGTAAAAAAGACATGAAACAAACCCAGCAAAAAGCATTGGCATCTGCTCGTCCATGGTGACACAGTCGCAGCCCACAAGCATAAAATTGGTCAATCGATTAAAGACAAAACACAATTTCTTTTCTTAAAAGTATTTATATATTTAAGCTAAATAATTTTCTCTCCTCCATTTTCCAGCACCTCTTTTCCTTGAAAATTATCTTTGAGAAAGAAAAAAACGAAGAGAGAACAGAGAGGAACACCATTGACGAGGGAGAGAAGAAAAAGAAGAGGAGAATTGGGTTTAGTTTTTGTAAAAAGACAATAATGCCCCTCCTGTTAATATATGGTTTATTTGCTGGTGAGGGCATTTAAGTCAAAGTAAATATGTATACAATGCTTACCTACATGTAGTAGGTTAGCAACATCCTATATATATATATATTCTACCGATTATTATTTTTAGGAGCGGCTATATTGAATAGTTTTCCTGCCGTTGACGGGAGAAAACGTTTGCTTGGGCTTCAATTAATGGGTCAATAAACATCCCTTTGGACTATATAGAATCAAACCGATGGAAGCCCAACCTAACTGGATAAATCTGATGTAGTCAATAATGTAAAATTGCACGGGGCGCCCTAGTTTGGGCCGTCCCCTTTTTAACCTGTAGCCGTCTTTGTCTTTCTGTTTGCCACCCGTACTCTATTTTTTTAGTTAAAACGCCTATTTAGAAAACGACCTATTTTCGCCCTTTCCTTAATTAAAAAACGCTTACTTTCTCTTCAAGTATTCGCTAGTCCTCTACTTTCTCTGTCTCT